>NC_083656.1:14960392-15022892 GCF_963576545.1 Limanda limanda
TTTTGGACTAAATGTGATTTCAGAGGCTTCTGGACAAAGTCCAGAGTGAAAGAACTGCTGCTGAACTCTAGTCCCAATGTGACTTCAGTTTATTTCCCCGATCGTCTTTAAAGTTTCATATCCTTTATACATTATAGAAGATAGAGGAGGGCTCGGCACAGGAGCAGAGTATGAAAACATGAGGCACAGTCTCACACTGAACAATATGCAGACATTCAAGAATTTCAACACATCAGAATAGGAAAATTAAGTTTGTGTGACCATGAGTTTCAACCACAAGCATCTGTGTCATGTTGAAAACCAACCGGCCACCATGAGTAGTAAATTCATTTGGACAAGGGTAAACCAGCAGGGGGAGAAAAATACCTCAGACAGGGAATCAACCTTACACTTACAGTTAAAATAGAATGTTTAACACACAAATTAATCTCTTGTCCTTATTTTACCCACTGCCTTAGTAACTGTTTCAGACATTTCATTCACATGTGTCCCAGTTTTCCTGCCAGTGCAGAGGCCATGTCATTCAGCAGCTCCTCCTTGATCCGGTCCTCCCTCCTCTGCAGCTCGTGGACGAACTGCCCCTTCAGCTCCATCAGCTCCATCACCCGCCCCACCAGCTGCCTGCGCGTCTCACTCTGTGCCTCCAGGGGGCAGTCTGGCCCGTTGTCCACCAGCTCAGGCTTCTGGCCGCACAGAGACACAACCCTTCTCAGACCCCCTGAGTCCACTTCCAGCAGATGATCCACAGTGAGCCTCCCATCCAGCCTGTCTGCATGGGTGAGCACTGGGATGATGTGCCCAACGACCCCCTCCCCAAACAGCTCTAGCATGGCTTGCACCGCCTGGTTAGCGTCGTGGCCGATCCCCATGCTGGAGCCTGGAGCCTGGACTACCAGCAGGAAGGCGTGTGGTCCAGGACCCACTAGCTGAAGGCTCCTTAAAGCCTCCCTGGCTCTTCTGTTGATCCCCAGTGATGACCCAAGAATATCCGGGGTGTCGATCAGTGTAACCTCTCTACCGTCCAATACTGTCATTTGCTTGGTGCAATTTAAAAGGTGGCCCTTTGGTGCATTTGTGTCACTGTTGCCTAGCAAAGTATTAAGCAAGGTGGTCCGTCCTCCACCAGTTGGCCCAATGAGGATCAACCTCAAGCCTGGTTTACTGCTGGGATTTCCCATGTCTCCATCTGTGGATGATCCTATAGAGGGGATATGTTTTTTAGATAGATAATCAAGCACTTTGAAGGGAAACTGAAATTGCAGAAGTGTTGATGTTCTTAGATTCTAAAATTGATGTTGAATGAAAAAGGTTGCTGCTGAAACAGAAGCCAGTTTAACCTCTTACTTAAAGGCCTATGATTATAATGTAGATCTGTCCCTAAATCAAGTCTGCCTCATCCATAACCTTCTTTAAAAAGAAACTAAAAACAGCTCTATTTATTTGCCTTCATTTAGTCCGTATCACCTGTTTGTACATAATTTGTACTTCAATACTGTTTCTATATTTGTTTTTAAATGTATACCATTTTTTATGTTTTTAATGCTTCTGATCTTTACTTTTATATTTCTGTAAAGCACATTGAATGATTTTTGTGTATGATGATGTATCTTCATTTATTGCCCAGTGTTGGAGACATTTTACTCAAGTAAATATACAAATACAAAGACAAAAAGGTTGAGTCTCAGCTTCTTCAGAGTACATATCAGGGGTCGGGGTCTAATGTTACCTTCCCCCTCTGATTGGTTCAATGGACAGATTACCTCTCGTTATTGATTACTTTCAAAAATCTAAAAAACAAGGTGACACATATGTAAAAATGTAATGGGGTAGAGAGTACAGATAACTGTTGATATATGTGGTGGAGTAAAAGTAAGACTACCAAAAAATTAATTAATTTGAGTAAATAACTGATACATGGAAAATGTACTTAAGGACAGTGATGAAGTACATGCACTTTGTTACATCCACTACTGGGCCTTGCCTAAATAAGCCAAAGTCCCCTATATATAGATAATACACTGGTGTCATGTGGTTGCTTGAACTATTGAGTCACTTCCTCTGAATATATCCAAACTTACCCAACTAAGGCTGTAAACATCTCGTGGCTTGTTTACCTTCCTCTAAAAAGTCAATATGCAGTCCACAGTGAAGAGTAAATAACATGCAGCTCACCTGCGATAAACCGCCACACTGAGGACAGGAATTTGAATACCCTCTTGATACCTGGGGCACAAACAGAAAAGTCAGTTTGTCTTTTCGGCTGAAATGTGTTTTTTCCTCTTTATTCCCGGTCAGATAAGAGGGGCGTGTTGTCTTACCACGCAGTGTTCGCACGAGGTGGCTCACCCAGCCCCAGAGAGCTGACAGACCTGAGGCGAGAACCATGGCACACGTTTATCTTGTTTCATCACTTCATATCATAGAAACACACACAGAAATCCTATTGGAATATTGTTCCTATTTGATCTCACATGATCTTAAGCAAACTCACCAGTTAAAGAGCAGAAGATACGAATGGGCCATCGGATCAGAGCAGGGAGCGCTGCAGAGAGAACAGGACGCCCATCAGTGTCACAGCAGGAGTCAAGATACATAACTGATTATAAGAATGTGGTTGTGGAAAAATACTGTATCTTATTAGAATTATGATAATAGAGTAATAATTATAAAAAAACGTATAAATTGCCTCAGGCCTTCAAGCAATAAACATGAAGAAGCTGATGGAAGCAGCTCTTCTAAGTAATCATAGGTACTCATGAGTCATTCAAATTCAGATCCTGTAAACTTCCCTGAAAGCACAGGCTTTAAAAAATATATTAAGTAAATATATAAAAATCTTAATAATATGGGAATATTTTAATGGATATTACATGGGAACTTCTCTTCTTTAGAAATGTGGAAGGCTGCATCTGGGACAACAGGATGCCGACTCCTGATTTAAATACCTTTTGTGGTTCTCAGCTTGTGTCTATATATAATTCATATATGTCCATTTTGCATTGCTGGAGTTTTGCAGGAGTAAAACAAAAACAGATTTTCTTGTTAATTTAAACATCAGGCTGATGATGTTATTATGCAATTTGTAACTAATCCAGTGTTGAGGCTGAACCCTTTAATGTGATAGTCTGTCTGTCTTTACTTTGTGACCATCCTACCATTTGTAGTTTGTGGCAGATATTTTTCACCACTAGTTCTCATTATCACAAGCGAGCATTTCTACTAATATTTTTTGTCCTTGGTTTATTTTATTTTTGTTTTGCAGCTGTAAGAAGTGGATTTGGGATCAATAAAGTTTTATTTTATATCTAATCTGGCTCCAAATTATGTCAAAAGGGCAAGATGGCGGCTCCCCTTCGTGGAAAATTTAGCATTTTACATTTTTGTGCAAAGGGAGGAAGTGGAGACCTGTCGTCCATCTTTATTTACAGTCTATGTCCCTGACCAAGACTCAGTAACAATATGTCTGATGTGTCAGTCGAACTCTCTGTGTTTACGAATGCGTGTGAACGTTTTTGTTGCAATGAGTGACTGACTCTGAGAGAATCTGTAGAGAAGATATCCGACCACGGCAAAACCTCCCATCTGGAAGCTGTTGCCGCCCAGCCACCAGCCTGAACAGAGATGGGGAGAGGGACATTAGTAATGCAATGCTGTTCAAAACTTATCAAGTGATTTACCTTTGACCCCTAAGAATGAAATCCAGGAAAACCCCTAATGCAAGGTTGCAGTGTTCAGCACTTCCTCTATCACACGCTCCCATCAGGGGCAATTTGGGGCTCAGTATCTTGCCAAAGAAAACTTCGTCATGTGGAACAGAGGAGATTAGGATTGAACCGCTGACCCCTGGTTAGTGGATGAGTGGACGGGGGACAACCTCCAGAGCCACAGCCACACTTGTGCTAATGTATTACAAGGCAAAATCACCAGTGTTAAATTGACTGAGTGTGTTAAATGTAACACTATGTATGTTTGTATATGTGTCCCCTCCAAATACCTTCACTCAGAGTTTGTTTCTGAGACCAGTGTAGAGTATAAACCACACTTTTCTGTGAAAGCCAGTATTGACAAATTGAACAATTCTTTCACTTATTTTTGAAAAAACGAACTACTTACTTATTGACTGCACAGCCTGCAAACTTAAAGACACAGTAATACAATGACTTAAATATAGACTGATCAACTTATCATTAAGTTCTCATTTAGAATGCACTGTAACTGAATAGAAGTAAAAACACTAACAACCATCTGCATATTCTCTATGGAAAACTGCCGACAACTTTAACGTCTTTACCGGTATCTGGGTAGGTTTTGGTGACTTAAACTTAAATTCCACCTTACCTGGCACAACATCCCCATCCTTGTCACACTGACACTCCATTTTTATGCAGTTACCAGACTCTCAGTCAGAGTCAAGGCAGCGAGCAGCAGGCGACAGCACTTCAGCTTCCAACCGTCAAAATAAAAGCCCTGAAGGTTCAAAGTAACACCAGTGTTGACATGTTTTTCATTGCGGATCTAACCTGAGGTTAGAGCAAACAGCTGTTTTTCTGCCACACTTCAGACTAACAAAAACATCAAGAATCAGCCAGTTGTACATTGATTCAGAGCAAACTTTCATGACAGTAAACAAAAATAAAACATTGATAGCTCTATACAAACAGTACAATGTGTTCCAAAGTCCTATTTTAACTTTTGTTAAAGTTCCATTACCTGGTGTGTTGTCTGACAAACCTCCTCCAGGAATGCCTTATTCTTTGTCTGTCCAAACCTGATATGACTCACACTCACAAGCTCCAAGTTGTATGTGGTTCCTTCTTTCTGCTGTGGTAGCATTAGCCTGGCCTGCCCTCACCAGGAAGACTGGCTCTGTGTCATTGTGCTGTGTAGCAACACGACTGAGGAGCCAGGTATGCTGATAACACTGCGCTCCGACTTTGAAAGGACACACCTCTCTCCTTGCTTCAAGAAGAACTGGAAATGCAGCATAGGATGTGCCTATAACCCAATGATGCAGGGATGTAATTAAGGTTCTGTTTTCTATTCATACAAATGGAATATTAAAAATCTTCCTAGAAATCTTTTGTTAGGATGACCACGCTCCCGGCTGGACCGTAACGCAAAAGAAGAACCAAGGCAGGATCGTTGTGTGTCAAGACGAGTTTATTGTGTCTCTCAGGCACCTGGCACAGGTCCTCCACCTCATGCAGCAACACACCCCAGTCTGACAACAAAATGGCCCCTTATATAGGGGCCTAATTAAGTAGGGAGAAACCATTCCCCATGCCGCGAGGCTCTCCCCTTGACAACACCCCCTGTTTATCACTATCCCCATCATTCTACTACATACCCACAAACACACACATCCACTTACCAACACCCCCTCATCCCCAGTTCCAACACCCCACAACAATCACATACCCCAATCCTCCCACACCCACACTAATCACCACTTGGATCGCCCCGGAACTATAAATATGGTGCGTGTTTGCTGGGGAGGCCTTTTACCCGAACACCCTGGAGACAAGAGAACTGGTGAGTAACATTACACACACAAACACACACTATTGCACCTTAACTCATGTCCCTCTCTTTGCAGGTGCATGTGGCCACCACAGAACCCACCAACACAGACCCACAAAGGACAACAAATGTAACACCAATCAATAACGGTGAACTGTTTTTAAGTTTGCAAATATACCAATAAAGTGCACTGTTTACCAACGCCTGTGCAATTATTAAAGTGTATGGTGCAATATTCCCCCACCCCATCTCCAGCTCCAGGGAACGAAGTTCTCTTCGTTACATTTCCTCCTCCCTCTCCCCACAGAGAACAGTACCTCAATCCTCCGACATTCTGGACAAACAGTCTGCCACCACATTTGTCTTCCCTGACCTGTAGTTCACCGTGAAGTCATAAGGCTGCAGGGCCAGGTACCATCCCGCGATGCGCATGTTGGCATCCCTCATGCGATGCAGCCACTGCAGAGCCCGATGATCAGTTTCCAGGAAGAAGTGCCGTCCCAGCAGATAATATCTGAGGGTGTCGATGGCCCACTTCATCGCCAAGCACTCCTTTTCCACTGTCGAGTACCTTGTCTCCCTGTCCAGCAGTTTTCGACTTAGAAACACCACAGGTCTCCTTTCTCCTTCCACCTCTTGCAGCAACACTGCTCCCAGGCCCACTCCAGAAGCGTCAGTCTGCAGGATGAACGGCTTCTCAAAGTCAGGACTGTGGAGGACTGGGTGAGTGCAGATGGCTTCCTTGAGGTCCCTGAAAGCTCTGTCACACTCCTCCGTCCAATGAACCTTGCTTGAAGCAGAGGCTTTGGTTAGATCAGTCAGCACAACAGCTCTATCAGCAAATTGAGGCACAAACTTACGATACCAGCCCAACCAACCCGAGGAATCCCCTCAGTTTCTTTTTGGTGGTGGGAACCGGAAAGGATTGAATGGCCTCCACTTTCCCCAGCTAAGGTTTAATCTGTCAAAATCCAATGATGTAACCCAAGTACTCGACTTCTGTTTGGGCAACAGCACACTTGCGAGGGTTAATGGGTGGCTGTGGCTGAGGGGTAGAGTGGTCGTCCTCCAACCTGAAGGTCGGCGGTTCGATCCCCCGTCTTAGCCATCTGCATGCCGAAGTGTCCTTGGGCAAGATGCTGAGCCCTCAATAGCCCCCCATAGAATGACAAAGTGCTGCAAGTAGATGCACTGTCTGAATGTGTGTTTGAATGGGTGAATGTGAAACTGTATTGTAAAGTGCTTTGAGTGGTCATCATTGGACTAGAAAAGCGCTATATAAATACAAATCCATTTACCATTTAATGGTGAGGCCGGCTGCCTCTATTTTCCGCAGCACCTGTTGCAGATGAACCATATGCTCCTCCCATGTCTGGCTGAAAATAACTATATCATCCAGATATGCAGCCGTAAAGTCAGACAACTCTCTCAGAACATGGTCCATTAGCCTTTGAAATGTGGCTGGCGCCCCCTGGAGACCAAATGGCATGACCTTGAATTGATACATATGGTGTTCTGAAAGCTGTCATCTCCCTGGCATCTGGTGCTAAGGCGACCTGCCAGTAGCCTCGACTCTGGGTCAAGCAGGGGTTTCACCTCTGCCTGCCGAGTGAGAGACAGATGTGACAGGTCCACCTCTGGTGGCTCCGCTGTGGGCGTGGTGGCTGGAAAGAACGTGTCCACGGTATCTTCCTCCTTCACCGCACGGACCAAAAGCTGCTGGCGCACAGGCTCCGGGCACACCTGGAACTCCTTCAGCAGGTTAACATGAAAAGTCTGGTATTTTTAAACCTGTCGGGCATAAAAAGTTCATATGTGACCTTACCCACACGTTTACTGATTTCATATGGTCCATGCCACTTAGTCAGCAACTTGCAGTCACTGGTTGGCAGCAGCAACAGTACTTTTTGGCCTGGATGAAAGACTCGCTCTCTGGCCTTCCGATCATACCACACTTTCTGGCTTCGTTGAGCTGACTCCATGTGGTCATGTGCAAGCGCTGTCATCTCCTCCAGTCGCTCCCTCATTTTTACCACATATGCTACCACATTTTCTCCTCCCGGCTCTGACCTCTCCCAGTAGTCTCTCAGCAGGTCCAGCGGTCCTCTCACCTGGCGGCCGTACAATAGTTCAAAGGGGGAGAACCCTGTGGATGCTTGTGGGACCTCTCTGTAGGCAAACAGCAGTTATGGCAGCCAGCGATTCCAATCAGAACCTGTGTGAGACACAAACTTGCGCAGCATGTGTTTCATTGTCCGGTTATAGCGCTCCACCAGCCCATCCGTCTGGGGGTGGTAAGGGGTGGTCTTAATGCCCTTCACTCCTAACAGTTGATAAACCTGTTGCAACAGTTTGGACAAAAAATTAGTCCCACAGTCTGTTAGGATTTCCTTGGGGATGCCCACTCTAGAAAAAAGCTGCAAAAGGCAATCCGCTACCTGTCTAGCTTTGAAAGACCTGAGAGGGAAGGCTTCAGGGTAGCGTGTGGCATAGTCACAAATAACCAAAATGTACCGGTGGCCTGAGGAACTTTCCTCAAGTGGGCCTACAATGTCCATGCCTATCCTCTCAAAAGGGGTGTCAATAATGGGCAAAGACTGTAATTGGGCACGTGTCACTCCTTTAGCAGAGGTTAGTTGGCAGATTTCACAAGAAGCACAGAACTGAGAGACTTGAGTGTACATCCCTGGCCAAACAAAGCGGCTTCCAATCCTGTTCAGAGTTTTCTGGGAAGCCATGTGACCCGCCCATGGAATTGAATGACCCAACTCCATAACTCTCTGTCTGAACCGTTGTGGCAGTGCTAAAATCTCAGTTTTTCCTGTTTTCTGATAGAGAAGGCCCTCTTTTACTATGTAGGTGGCATCATCTAAACAGCTTGGGTTATTTTGCTGAACCCCCTCCACCTCTGTCACCTTCCCAAACCACTGCTTCAATGTAGCATCTTGTTTTTGTAGCGAGCTCAGATCTGGGGGAAACTCAAAATCAAGCTGTTCAGGGGGTGTAGGAGAGCTTTGTGCTCCTTGTCTAAACGAACCCTTTAGCTTCTCCTGTCTTCTTTGTGCTGTTGATTTTTTAGGTTTAACTGGCCCTGCTTCCCATTCAACCCCAAAGAACGGTAGCTCTCTGAGGACACCCCCTGCACTCTGTGCTCTGGTGGTGGCATTACATGGTTTTACCGGCAATGTGCCCGGATTGGTCGGTGGCTCACTGAAATCGGCTACTGAACTCTGACCTTCCTCCCTGCTTCCATCAGGTTTACATATTGGCTGGGTCATAAGGTCATATAGTGTGGGTACATCATTGCCTAGAATCACGGTATATGGCAATGTTGCAGCTAATGCCACAGTCAACAGGAAAGTCTGCCCCCCCACAGTCAGATAAACGTCAGCTGTAGGATAAACATGTTCATCTCCATGAATACAGCTTATCCGTGATTTATCTTGACTCCATTTTTCTCTGGGGATCAAACTGGACACAACTACTGTTTGAAAGCATGCCGAGTCAAGTAGTGCTATCTCACGCTGTCCATTGATCAACACTGGGGCTGTACGGCCTGCATCCCTTACTGTACCCCCTGTGGCTGGTCTTGGAGCGGAACAAAGGAGAGATGGTCTAGGGTGGCTCAAAGCTGGGCAAAATGGTTTTGTGTGACCTAAACCATTACAGTGGTAACATCTAACCTCTTGGTTAGGGGTTCGAGGGGAAGGTTTTTTAGCATGGCTTGTGGCCTGGGGAGTAAACTGCCTATCACTTGAAACCCCTCTACCCCATGGCTGACCAGACCCCTGTTCACCCCCAGAGGCCCTACTTGAATGGGCCTGGTGGTTCTCCCAGCCGAAGGTGGCAGCTCGGCTTCCTCTCCGGGCTGATGTGAAGACCTCTGCCAGGCGTGCAGCTTCCTCTGCAGTCCCAGGGCCGTGCTCTCTGATCCAGATCTCCAGCTCTGGAGGGACCATCCTCAGGAACTGTTCAAGAATAATAGTCTCTGACAGTTCTTTAACTGTGGATTTCTCTGGCTTAACCCATTTGCAGAAGAGGTCTTTCAGACGCACATACAGCTCTCGTGGAGTTTCACCAGACTCAATCTTGAGAGAGCGGAATTGTCTACGGTAGGTATCAGATGTAATTTCATATTTTTCCAAAATTGCTGCTTTAACTTTTTCATATTGTTCTGAGTCTTTCAGGTCCATCAGAACATAAGCACTGCGTGCTTTGCCAGTTAGTAACGGAACCAGCCGCACCGCCCATCCATCTTTAGGCCAGCGACATACTCGGGCCATTCTCTCAAACGTGGTTAGGAAATGCTCAATGTCATCATCTGGAGCAAATGGCAGCAGTTTGGAATCCCTCCGTGGTCTGGAATCCCAACTTGTCCGGCTCATCCTCTCATCTGGGTCATCATAATCCCCATCATAGTTGTCACGACCATTGTCATCATCACCTCGTTGTGGAGGGTGGATTTCATCCCTCGTGTCCAGCTCTGTTCTTTGTTCTTCGGTCATCATAGCCACTTGCTGCTGCATCCGGGAGACTTGATGCTGCATGCGTCTCCATCTCTGTTCTTGACAGGAGGATTCTGTCTCCCTCTGCTGGTCCCGCTCTGTTTGTGCTTGAATGAGGGATTTCACCAGACCAGCTAGTTCATCAAGCTTTTCTTCTTTCTTTGCGCCCGTCCTGATGTCTGGAACACCTGCATCGCTTGGCCCCTCATCTGGTTCTTCTTGGCCACCTTTCTTTCCCTGCTTTGGCATCCTTTGCTGTAACGTGGATCCCACTTCTGACACCACTTTTTAGGATGACCACGCTCCCGGCTGGACCGTACCGCAAAAGAAGAACCAAGGCAGGATCGTTGTGTGTCAAGACGAGTTTATTGTGTCTCTCAAGCACCTGGCACAGGTCCTCCACCTCATGCAGCAACACACCCCAGTCTGACAACAAAATGGCCCCTTATATAGGGGCCTAATTAAGTAGGGAGAAACCATTCCCCATGCCCCGAGGCTCTCCCCTTGACAACACCCCCCTGTTTATCACTATCCCCATCATTCTGCTACATACCCACAAACACACACATCCACTTACCAACACCCCCTCATCCCCAGTTCCAACACCCCACAATAATCACATACCCCAATCCTCCCACACCCACACTAATCACCACTTGGATCGCCCCGGAACTATAAATATGGTGCGTGTTTGCTGGGGAGGCCTTTTACCCGAACACCCTGGAGACAAGAGAACTGGTGAGTAACATTACACACACAAACACACACTATTGCACCTTAACTCATGTCCCTCTCTTTGCAGGTGCATGTGGCCACCACAGAACCCACCAACACAGACCCACAAAGGACAACAAATGTAACACCAATCAATAACGGTGAACTGTTTTTAAGTGTGCAAATATACCAATAAAGTGCACTGTTTACCAACGCCTGTGCAATTATTAAAGTGTATGGTGCAATATTCCCCCACCCCATCTCCAGCTCCAGGGAACGAAGTTCTCTTCGTTACAGCTTTATTACACATGATTTTTTAAGTTTAACAGTAGACACAGATCTGGGGGAGTGTTCATTAACCCAGGCGGGCCACCAGAGCATCGATCAGCTCCTGCTTCTTGGTACCAGTGGTCCGAACTCCAAACAGCTTACAGGCCTCCTTCAGCACCGGCACGGTCAGCTTTCCCAAGGTGCCGTTCTGCACGTGGGCCTTCAGCTCGTCTTCTGACACTTCAAGCTTTGGCTTCTTCTCAGCTGCACCTTCGGTGTTTGCTTTTAATAAAGCAATGGAAAGAACATTCACAATGATGTTAAAAAACAAACACACATTTCTTTTGCCCCGCTGTACACTAGAGGATTTTCAGATCTAAACTGATTTAAAAAGCACGGGAGACCACAGACATTACAATAGATTAATATTTAATTCACACACAAGACAATCCACTTAAGATGCAGGATCACACACTTGGTGTTGCATCAATACAGAACTACGGTGCCAAATAGAAATGAACTGAAAAACGTTAACCTGAAGGTTTTCTTTATTACTCGCCCTCTGAAGCAGATATAGACACGATAATTGCTTCAACATTTGGCTTTCATTGTAAATCATTGCCTTTTCCCTAAACCTTGTCAACATTTTATAAAAAAAAAATATATATAAACCTGCAAACTCACAGACCAACTGAGCCTTGGTCAGCAGGACCTGGGTCTCTATCTTCTTAATTGTTACTTTCATTGTGGTTTTCGTCAATGAAACTCTGCTGTGACCTGCTTCAATATCACAACTTTTTTCTTAGGCTAAGAGCACTGACAAACAAACTACATTTCCCCTGCAGACGTTGCACAAGTTCTTAATGAGTCAACAAACGGTTTCTTAGTGGGGCTTCTAGAGCCTTAGGAACTCACTGAAACTTGTGTGAAACAAGTGTTGGTGATGCTTCCCAGTCAGCTTGCTCTTACTGGTGGAGTCAGAGTCTCAATCTCGATTAGATTCTCCACAACTTGAATTCAGTCTGTGACATCAAGATTACCTCTGTAAACCTCTCACACTACAGGATTGTTTGGCCAGATGATCTGTTCAGATCAGCCTCAGATCCGGACGGCAATGCCCCAGCAATTGCTAGGAGGGCTGAAGCCTACCGATGATACTCAAGTGTGAGGCCAGCATTACGTTCAGTGATGACTTGAGTTCTGACCTATTTTGCGTTTGGCAGCTGGTTTGCTGTCTGGGTTGTAGTTGGAAGGGTAGACCAGGTCTTTAAACTCCTGCACCAAAGGACCCAGACTCTTGTCAATCTGATCCACCTTTGGCACTGAGACAGAGATGGAGAGAGACAGGTGGAGAAAGTGTGAGATTAAGACACAAGCGATGTTTGTACCAGCATCCCTGCTTTTGTCTGCATCTTACTGATGCGGTCATCTGTATCTTCTGGAGCCATCATGTCCAGAGCCAAGGCCTCCAGGTTCCTGAAATGTTGCTGGATGACTGGGTTCTCAAATGCATCACTCCTGTGTAAGATCACAAAGAACCAAAACATTTAACAGAAAGAAATTGGTAAATGAACTTGGTATGGAGGTTTTATCTAAAATCTGTGTGAACGGAACACTTGCAGCTACCTGTAATTGAAGCGGAGTTTGGAGACGATCTCCTTCATCTTATCCACCTGTGTTTGTGAGGCTGACGGGAACTGAGGAGTATCCAACGTCTGTATATCATTAGCGTACGGCAGGAAGATGACGTTGAAACCTGATACAGGCAAGAGATGATAAGTTGTAGTGAAGCCAACAGTACACAATAATGACCTATTTATTACCTATAGATTACTCACAAGAAAGATAAGCCACACAGTGGTGGGATTTAATCAAACTGTAAAAGCCCCATAGAGAGCAGCAGTTTATCACCTGGTGGTATAGTCTGTACTTTCCCCTCGTCGATCACTTCTTCCTGAGGAACCAGGGCAACAAATCGTGGTGGGAGGTTTCGGCGGGAGATGCAACGGCACAGAGCGAACACGTCCCTCTCGCTACACTTAGTCAGCAAGGCGGAGAACAGACATGCACTTCCTGAGGAGGAGAAAACAAAATGTGTAAGAGCTCAGTGAAAATACAAGCTAGTGGGCCAGCTCTTTAAAACACTTGATTATTACATGTAGTATATTGAGAAATAACAATCTATATCTATTTATCTACACAAATGTAGAGTTTTTTTTCATGAACTCTGGGAAAATGTTCGGAAAATTGGGTTTGGACATTTCCGGGAGTTTGCCTTTCACATATCAAGAAGACTGCGGGAGATTGTCAGATCACAACAACAGGGTCATATCTGAAACATTCAGCAAGAGATGGCAAGACAAAATTCTGCACAATGTCCAAAGCAACTGACTCGTTCATATAAGTTCTCACATATAGGCATGTACTTCAGTGCATGTCCAAAAGCAGCTTTTATAAAGCAGCTCAATATTGTCACACCGCGGTGAGGTTTGTCTTGTGTTGGGTTTTTTGTCTCGTAACTTCCTGTTTTATTTTGAAATCCTAACTCTCCTCTCGTTTCTCATGTGTCACCAGTCTGATTGTCTCTCCTGATCCCGGATTGTTTCCACCTGTTCCCTCCACCCTCATGTGCATATAGTCTGCGTCTCCCCTTTGTCTTGTGCCAAAGTGTTTCGTCCTTGTACCTAAACCCTTTTCCACAGTCATTGTCGTTTTTTGCATATGAGGTTTGCTACGCCACGTAAGTTGTTTTCTGTTATCCTCCTTGAGAGTGATTTTTCGTTTGTTAAATTTTCCAGTTTAGCTTCGTTTTGTGTTGTTTCTAATCTGTTTTTCTTCCTCCCTTTTGGAGTGATTTATGTTTAGAGAGTTTTAGTTAGTTTGTTGAACTTCCTGTTTAGGTGAGCCTTTTCTATTGTCCCGTTTCATAGAAGTTTGATTTTCCTCCTTCGGGAGCGCTTTTGATTTCTTGCTCTAGCCTTTTGTTTGTCATCCTTCGGGAGCGATTTATGTTTTACACCTTTTTCCTTTTCTAGTGTGTGTTTTGAATTTATTAGGGAGTTTCTTTCCCCGATTAATTCTTGCCAGGTCTTAGATATATTAAGTGAGTTTTTCATAGCCCAATCGTTTGTCACTCTTCATAGAGGATCTGAATTCAATAAAGTGTGCTGGTACGTGTAATCCTCTGCATCTGAGTCCTCATTTCAGTCCAGGCCTGACAAATATGAATTTGGATTCATGTAGGAAATTGGCAACACTGCATCTAAACAGTCTGATTGGCTCTCGACAACGTAATTTACAGTTGTGCGTCACCCACACACATGCATACACACACACACAGTACCTTTAACCTGATCCTCTTCAGGATAGAGGAAGAGAGAAGGCCGGACATAGTGATGCAGTTTCAGACTCTCCATGGGTTTGAATCCGATTAGAATCAGTCCTGGATCATCAAACTTCTTGATGGCATCCACCTCATCCCTCTCCATCACTATCTTCTTTTTACCATACACCTGCAGCAGATACACACAAACAGAGCAATGAGAGAAATCACTGAATAAATCCTCTGATGTGCAATGCAATCATCCACTAGATTAGCATCACATTTAGTCTGGTCTGACCTGGGCTTTCTTGATGTCACTGGGCAGCAGCAGGCTGCCGGTCTGGGTGTGGAAGGTGCGGGTTTTGCTGTGGACTGGCTCGTTGGTTTCTCTGTAAAGTTTGATGGCTCCAGGTTTTTTGGCCGTTACAACATTTTTATAAATCCCCACGGCTACTTTTAGGTCCTCACCCAGACACAGTTTTAACCTAAGGATGGCAGAAAAGGGGAAAGAAGACAGATCAGTGCGTTTTAAAGAAAAGGAAAAAGGACTAGATAAAACAACAGGATGCAGGGTAGGAGTAAAAATATAAATGTGTCACTTATCTCTACCTTGCCATCGCTCTCTTCTTCTGATTCTTGATGCGCACCCTCTGCTTGAGTTCCTCCAATTTTTGACACGGCTCCAGCTGCAACGCCAACTCGCTCTCATCCTCTGGTGGACTTACAATGTCACGAAAGAATATCGAGACGTCGAAGCCGCCAGGTTTCATCAGGTGCATTAAATAAATGTCAATACCTAAGGAAAAAGGGATGAGTCAGGTAAGATTGCCCAGGCTGAAGATGCCTACAGCTCCAGTGTCAAATATAACATTCTAGACTTGAGTCTAAAGCTGGTTTTTTTCTTCTAGAAGGGGGGTATGGATGGATTTGGCCTTTAATGTAATATCATTGCAGTCACTTCATGTCCTGTCATATGGTTGGACAAACATCTTCGTATACAGTACATAAAAGGTATTACAGATGGATGTAAAAGGCCAGCAGCCTTCACTTCAGACCCACCTGTCTCTTTGAGGTCACTGGCTTTGGTGCGAGCCTGACGATCCTTTGTACTGTCGCCTCCATGAGGTTCATCCCTGCAGGTGAAGATCATAAGTCTCTTGTGTGAGAGGCGAAGCTTGATGTCACTGTAGAGGTTGCTGCAGCACCACAGCGCGTCACCTAATGATGTCTCTCCACTGCCCATGGTCTCTGCTGCGAGCTTTGCACCTTTCGCCTCCCGCAGAGCGTCCAAGTCCTTCACTCGCTTTGCACCTACGGAAAAGGGAAATGGAAAGGAAACATGTAAGAAGTGAGGAAAGATATTTCGTAGAAAAGTTAAACATTGTATTGATGGAAAGAATTAGCTTATCACATGTTAATGAAGGAAGGCTAAAAATCTGCTTGTAGTTCAGGAAATAATTGATTTCTTACAGTACTTGGATTTGCTACACATGCAGATCAATGTATTTACAAAATTAACCGCAATTTAATGTTCATTTTAAGCTCTTATTTTTTGTAAAATAACTTGTAATAAGTTTAAATTTTAAAGGTTACAAAGTTACTTTTTGTATTGCTACACATTTGAGTTATATTTGAGATTGCAGCAAAGCCTCACCAGGTTCATCGAGGTCGTGGTAAACATACACGTGCTTGAATGAGTTCGTGGGGTTCTTGCTTTGTTCTGTGCCATAGAAAACTAGAGCCACCAGGTCCCTGTGACTGCTAATGATCTTACTGGTGTACACACTGCGCACCACCTACATGAAGAGAAGATAGACACGTATTATCATGAGACTAATGATTGGAAATAAAAATAACCAATAGTGTTATTATATAACACTGATATGCAGCAAAAGTTCCTATTTTTGTTACAATTTCGGATTGTTAAAAAATCCTTTCCAACAAATATCTTTATAAGTTACGCTAAAGATTCTCTTTCGCCAACTATACTGTTTCAATGCATACATAATATCTGAAATCACTTCATATTTCTTGTCATGTCTATGCATGTTAAAATCCAGATAATAATCTTAATAATTTATAGTTTCAGCAGTTATAGTACAGGATACCTTTTATACCACAAGTGACATGGATAAGTGGTCCCCTTACCTGCATGGTCATGTCAAAGTTGGAGGGCTGTCCGTTTTCTCCTTTGAACATTTCCTTGGAGGCATCGATCAAGAACACCAAACTGTCTCTTCCTGTGATTTTGTAATCTATTATCAAAGACAGAGAGACCATTTTGTTTTGGTTCAGCTTCAAGGGGTCAGATATTAATAACTGTTGATATCAGACGCCACTAAAATGTTAAATCACATGGTGAAATGTAGTGAAATGCCGATCCTGTATTATCTACAAATTGGATGAAACAACGAGGCTGCTGTCATCTCACCCTCAGATTGCTCTCCTTCCTCCTGTTCTTCCTCCTCATCCTCATTTGGGAAGTAGGTGATCCACTGGGCCATCAGGGCTGCTGCTGTCACAGGATTTGAGAGCAGGAAAGAGCTTGAATACTGTTCAGTCATTTGATACTCAAACAGTGTGGTATTACAGAACTTGGACTGTCAGTTCTGACTGAAGGCTTCTATGGTATATTCTAAGCAGCCGAGATGTCGATGTTGGTATTGAAGGAAGGAATTCGCGGAGCTCGTTCTTGTTTGCATAGTAAAGTTTATTAAAAGAAGTTACAGGTCAGGACGGGCATCTAGATACCTGGAGACAACACACGCCAATAGTGAAAGTCTACCTTGCCTATGCACAACAAGGATTCTTATAGGGGAGATGCTTACCCCAAAACTAGAGATAAAAAATGTATGTGTGACATAAAATTATGTCACACATATAGGGGCCTCTGAGTAGAGACATTCTTCGTACCTTGCAGTGCAAGCCTCTTCATTGTACAGGTCAAAGAGCATTCTCTCAGAGAGAGGGCTAACAAATAACATATGGGATAGTATTTAAAAAGTATGAGAATCCAGAAAACAGGCACCATAGCTGTAAGCCTGTCATTACGTTTTAAACACATGCCAAAATGATTTACTCTAGCGAATATACGACACTTCAAATCCAGCTTTTATTTACACAGGAAATCCACTTCCTGTTGCAAAGGCAGCCTGGCTTCATACACAAACAAGGCTAAACATAAACGATAAATAAGGGGAGGGTAATGGGGGAATTAAACCAGCACTGAATAAACCCTGAGACACAACAATGAAGCATCTTGTTTTCATTTTGTACTTCAAATGAAGTATCCTACTTTGTAATGACGCACATCATGAGTTAGCTCAGCCAGTGTGCTGGGTCAGGATCAACCTGAGTTTTGATTGCAGCTACAGTTTTAGTATTAAGGTGCAACCTATAGCCTATACAGTCTATGGGTGCAACATGATAGTCGGTTTTGATAAGACAATAACACTTCTTTGCTGCGCTCCTTCTGAACTTTCAGCCAATGCATTAATACTTAAACCGACTTAGTGAAGCGCTAACTTAATAAGAGAACAACAACAAGCATTTAATGAAATGCAAAGAAACTTACTGCTGCGCTTCTCCGCCTCACAAGTCCGGTCTAGTTTCGTTTCAATGGACGCATGACTATTGAGCAAAGATACTGACCAATTGTAAAGAGATGGGCGGAACAAAAGTTTGCGGCGAGGCTCGTCCCCCGAAGTAAACAGAGTGACTCCACGCTGCATTGACAGATGTTGTTGTTGTTTACAGTCCCACAGTGACACATTGTCACCAGGGTATCACCTCCGGATTGACTTTATTTGTAATGACATTTTTCTGCTATCTTGATAGTTACTTGGATACATAGAAAGCTTCTAAATTAAATATGTTAATTTACAACAAAACACGTATTCATCAATAATTCAATATGTTTTTTTCTCAGGGAAACACCTTGATGGGATATGGTGAGCAGCTTTTTCCTTTTTTACAATCGTTATGTTAATATTGCTAATACTATTAGTACTTAAACTACTACTACTACTACTACTAATAATAATAATAATGAGAATAACAATAATCTTTATTTATATAACACTTTTCACACAAACATTTTTTGAATAATACAAGTGTGCATATTTTCTGCATTATTCTCTCTGTGAAATTAAATTTGCAATATCAGTTACTGTAACTCAGTTCATGTGGATGAACTGAGTGACAGGGGCCACTGTCAGAAGCTCAGTTAATGGAATCATCTTTCAAAATAGAACGTGAAGTGGACTGTGTTTCCAGTCTTATCGACCACTCAAAGTCCTTGACAGCACTAATTAACCCATTCAAACACATTTAAACAGTGCTATTATATGCTTAGTTTGTTCTATCTATGTTTGTACCAGATATATACGATTACTACATTTTTAGGAAAATATCAGAAAATGGCCTGTCTCACCATTTTCAAGAAAGAAAAAAAACCTGGATCCACCTGTTTATCCAGATTGTCCAAAATGTAATGGGTTGTTCCTTTCTATAATTACATAACTAGTCATCATATTTTTATGAACATGTTCAAATAAAAGTGTACTCCAGGACACATACATTTGTTAATAATGTTGAATGTAAGCACATCAGTCGATCTGAAGGTTCTTAATGATCAGAAAATGATGTTTGTTTTTCCCTTTATACATTAGTAATGCAATTCGGGACTCAAACATGAAGTGTAGGAATTGTCAAAGAGAGGCGAAGAAACACGCTGCCTTTAGAAATGGTAAAGAAACAAGTTTAATCTTATCAAGCAAAACAGGAAGTAAAATCATGAGCAGCCGATGAAACTAACTTTACCAGGACATGGATATTACAAAGTGGCTGAAAGCTTTATTACACATGATTTTTTAAGTTTAACAGTAGACACAGATCTGGGGGAGTGTTCATTAACCCAGGCGGGCCACCAGAGCATCGATCAGCTCCTGCTTCTTGGTACCAGTGGTCCGAACTCCAAACTGCTTACAGGCCTCCTTCAGCACCGGCACGGTCAGCTTTCCCAAGGTGCCGTTCTGCACGTGGGCCTTCAGCTCGTCTTCTGACACTTCAAGCTTTGGCTTCTTCTCAGCTGCACCTTCGGTGTTTGCTTTTAGTAAAGCAATGGAAAGAACATTCACAATGATGTTAAAAAACAAACACACATTTCTTTTGCCCCGCTGTACACTAGAGGATTTTCAGATCTAAACTGATTTAAAAAGCACGGGAGACCACAGACATTACAATAGATTAATATTTAATTCACACACAAGACAATCCACTTAAGATGCAGGATCACACACTTGGTGTTGCATCAATACAGAACTACGGTGCCAAATAGAAATGAACTGAAAAACGTTAACCTGAAGGTTTTCTTTATTACTCGCCCTCTGAGGCAGATATAGACACGATAATTGCTTCAACATTTGGCTTTCATTGTAAATCATTGCCTTTTCCCTAAACCTTGTCAACATTTTATAAAAAAAAAATATATATAAACCTGCAAACTCACAGACCAACTGAGCCTTGGTCAGCAGGACCTGGGTCTCTATCTTCTTAATTGTTACTTTCATTGTGGTTTTCGTCAATGAAACTCTGCTGTGACCTGCTTCAATATCACAACTTGTTTCTTAGGCTAAGAGCACTGACAAACAACTACATTTCCCCTGCAGACGTTGCACAAGTTCTTAATGAGTCAACAAATGGTTTCTTAGTGGGGCTTCTAGAGCCTTAGGAACTCACTGAAACTTGTGTGAAACAAGTGTTGGTGATGCTTCCCAGTCAGCTTGCTCTTACTGGTGGAGTCAGAGTCTCAATCTCGATTAGATTCTCCACAACTTGAATTCAGTCTGGGACATCAAGATTACCTCTGTAAACCTCTCACACTACAGGATCGTTTGGCCAGATAATCTGTTCAGATCAGCCTCAGATCCGGACGGCAATGCCCCAGCAATTGCTAGGAGGGCTGAAGCCTACCGATGATACTCAAGTGTGAGGCCAGCATTACGTTCAGTGATGACTTGAGTTCTGACCTGTTTTGCGTTTGGCAGCTGGTTTGCTGTCTGGGTTGTAGTAGGAAGGGTAGACCAGGTCTTTAAACTCCTGCACCAAAGGACCAAGACGATCGTCAATCTGATCCACCTTTGGCACTGAGACAGAGATGGAGAGAGACAGGTGGAGAAAGTGTGAGATGAAGACACAAGCAATGTTTGTACCAGCATCCCTGCTTTTGTCTGCATCTTACTGATGAGGTCATCTGTATCTTCTGGAGCCATCATGTCCAGAGCCAAGGCCTCCAGGTTCCTGAAATGTTGCTGGATGACTGGGTTCTCAAATGCATCACTCCTGTGTAAGATCACAAAGAACCAAAACATTTAACAGAGAGAAATTGATAAAGGAACTTGGTATGGTAGTTCAAAAATGTTCAAAATTAGCTACAAGTTTTATCTAAAATCTGTGTAAACGGAACACTTGCAGCTACCTGTATTTGAAGCGGAGTTTGGAGACAATCTCCTTCATCTTATCCACCTGTGTTTGTGAGGCTGACGGGAACTGAGGAGTATCCAACGTCCGTATATCATCAGCGTACGGCAGGAAGATGACGTTGAAACCTGATACAGGCAAGAGATGATAAGTTGTAGTGAAGCCAACAGTACACAACAATGACCTATTTATTACTTATAAAGTACTCACAAGATAAATAAGCCACACAGTGGTGGGATTTAATCAAACAGTAAAAAAAAACACAGAGTGCAGCAGTTTATCACCTGGTGGTATAGTCTGTACTTTCCCCTCGTCGACTTCTTCTTCCTGAGGCACCAGGGCAACAAATCGTGGTGGGAGGTTTCGGCGGGAGATGCAACGGCACAGAGCGAACACGTCCCTCTCGCTACACTTAGTCAGCAAGGCGGAGAACAGACATGCACTTCCTGAGGAGGAGAAAACAAAATGTGTAAGAGCTCAGTGAACAAACAAGTTAGTGGGCCAGCTCTATAAGACACTTGATTACTACATATAGTATATTGAGAAATAACCATCTATATTTTGAAATGAACTCATGTTTGGAAAATTGGGTCTGAACATTTTCTGGAGTGTGCCTTTCACATATTAAGAAGACTGCGGGAGATTGTCAGATCACAACAACAGGGACATTTGTGGAACATTCAGTCAAAAGATGGCAAAACTACACAGTACCTTTAACCTGATCCTCTTCGGGATAGAGGAAGAGAGAAGGCCGGACACGGTGATGCAGTTTCAGACTCTCCATGGGTTTGAATCCGATTAGAATCAGTCCTGGATCATCAAACTTCTTGATGGCATCCACCTCATCCCTCTCCATCACTATCTTCTTTTTACCATACACCTGCAGCAGATACACACAAACAGAGCAATGAGAGAAATCACTGAATAAATCCTCTGATGTGCAATGCAATCATCCACTAGATTAGCATCACATTTAGTCTGGTCTGACCTGGGCTTTCTTGATGTCACTGGGCAGCAGCAGGCTGCCGGTCTGGGTGTGGAAGGTGCGGGTTTTGCTGCGGACTGGCTCGTTGGTTTCCCTGTAAAGTTTGATGGCTCCAGGTTTTCGGGTCGTCACGGCATTTGCATAAATCCCCACGGCTACTTTTAGGTCCTCACCCAGACACAGTTTTAACCTAAGGATGGCAGAAAGGAGGAAAGAAAAGACAGATCAGTACGTTTTACAAAAAGGAAAAAGGACTAGATAAAACAACAGGATGCAGGGTAGGATTCAAATATAAATGTGTCACTTATCTCTACCTTGCCATCGCTCTCTTCTTCTGCTCCTTGGCGCGCACCCTCTTCTTGAGGTCCTCCATTTTTTGACACGGCTCCAGCTGCAACGCCAACTCGCTCTCGTCCTCTGGTGGACTCACAATGTCACGAAAGAATATCGAGACGTCGAAACCACCAGGTTTCATCAGGTGCATTAAATCAATGACAACACCTAAGGAAAAAAAGGATGAGTCAGGTAAGATTTCACAGGTTGAAGATGCCTACAGCTCCAGTTTCAAATAACACATTCTAGACTGGAGGCTGGTTGTTTTCATCTAGAAGGGGGTCATGTGATAAAAGCATGACAAATCAGCGAAGGCTTTGTTAGGGCCGAAAACACCCAATTGTTTTAATATGTCTCTATTTCTACCCGTCTTGACTAAAACGCAGAGTCAGAAGCGTTTCCAAACTTCTCCATTTTAGCGGCTGTAAAACTCCAGAGTAGTGTGGACTCCAGGCGTAGCAGAGCTGATAGTTGTATGGATTTGGCCTTTAATGTAATATCATTGCAGTCACTTCTTGTCCTGTCACATGGTTGGACAAACATCTACGCATACAGTACATAAAAGGTATTACAGATGGATGTAAAAGCCTTCACTTCAGACCCACCTGTTTCTTTGAGGTCACTGGCTTTGGTGCGAGCCTGTCGATCCTTCGTACTGTCGCCTCCATGAGGTTCATCCCTGCAGGTGAAGATCATGAGTCTCTTGTGTGAGAGGCGAAGCTTGATGTCACTGTAGAGGTTGCTGCAGCACCACAGCGCGTCACCTAATGATGTCTCTCCACTGCCCATGGTCTCTGCTGCGAGCTTTGCACCTTTCGCCTCCCGCAGAGCGTCCACGTCCTGCACTCGCTTTGCACCTACGGAAAAGGGAAATGGAAAGGAAACATGTAAGAAGACCAGTGAGGAAAAACAGAAAGACTATGTATCGATGGAAATAATTAGCTTATCAGATATTAATGAAGGAAGGCTAAAAATCTGCATTGTAGTTCAGGAAATAGTTGATTTCTTACAGTACTTGAATTTGCTACACATGCAGATATATTACAAAAATGAACTGCAAATTAATGTTAATTTTAAGCTCTATTTTCCTTTGTAAAATAACTTGTAATAACAGTTTAAAGGTTACAAAGTTACATTTTCTATCGCTACACATTTGCGATTGCAGAAAAGCACCTACTACACTCTAAAATCTGACCATGTGTTAGTTAAAAAATTCAGAATCTCACCAGGTTCATCGAGGTCGTGGTAAACATACACGTGCTTGAATGAGTTCCTGGGGTTCTTGCTTTGTTCTGTGCCGTAGAAAACTAGAGCCACCAGGTCCCTGTGACTGCTAATGATCTTACTGGTGTACACACTGCGCACCACCTACATGAAGAGAAGACAGACACTTATTATCATGAGACTAATGAATGGAGTGGGACATTAACTCATAAAAATAACTAATAATGTAATTATATAATACTGATATGCAGCAGAAGCTCTATTTTTGTTACAATTTCGGATTGTTAAAAAATCCTTTCCAACAAATAACTTGATAAATTACGCTAAAGATTCCCTTTCGCCAACTATACTGTGTCAATGCATACATAAAATCTGAAATCACTTCCTCACAGTTCTTGTCATGTCTATGCATGTTAAAATCCAGATAATAATCTTAATAATTTATAAATAGTTTCAGCAGTTATAATACAGGACACCTGTTATACCATTAGTGACTAAAATAAGTGGTCCCCTTACCTGCATGGTCATGTCAAAGTTGGAGGGCTGTCCGTCTTCTCCTTTGATGAACATTTCCTTGGAGGCATCGATCAAGAACACCAAGCTGTCTCTTCCTGTGATTTTGTAATCTCCTAACAAAGACAGAGAGCCCAGTTTGTTTTGGTTTAGCTTCAAGAGGTCAGATATTGATAACTGTTAATATCAGACGCCATTTGTTTAACAATTATATTAAAATGTTAAATTACATGGTGAAATGTAGTGAAATGCCGATCCTGTATTATCTACAGCTTGGATGAAACAACAAGGCTGCTGTCATCTCACCCTCAGCTTGCTCTCCTTCCTCCTGTTCTTCCTCCTCATCCTCATTGTGGTAGAAGGCTTTCCACTCGGCCATCAGGGCTGCTGCTGTCACAGGATTTGAGAGCAGGAAAGAGCTTGAATACTGTTCAGTCATTTGATACTTAAACTGTGTTGCAGCGTTTGGACAATATCAGTTATGACTGAAGGCTTCAAATCCAGCTTTTATTTTGACAGGAAATCCACTTCCTGTTGCAAAGGCAGCCTGGCTTCATACACAAACAAGACTAAACATAAACGATAAAGAATGGGAGGGTAATGGGGGAATTAAACCAGCAAGAGACACAACAGTGAAGCATCCTGTTTTCATTTCCCACTTCAAATGAATAATCCTCCTTTGTAATGACGCACATCATGAGTTAGCTTAGCCAGTGTGCTGGGTCAGGATCAACCTCCGAGTTTTGATTGCAGCTAAATTTTTATTATTAAGGTGCAACATGATTGTCGGTATTGATAAGACAATAACACTACTTTGCTGCGCTCCTTCTGAACTTTCAGCAAATGCATTAATACTTAAACCGACTTAGTGAAGCGCTAACTTAATAAGAGAGCAACTCTGTAAACGCTGCTATGTTTAATCAGTACGTGATTCGTGTTCAGCTGCAGCCATGCACTGTGTAGCTAGCTAGCTTAGCCTCTAGTTAGCCACTGTTCATCTCTTTAGGTTTTGACGTCGCTTCCTTACTGTCTGTATGTTGCTAACTGAGCACACTAACTATATATATAAACGGCCTGAACAGATTTACAACACAAGCATTTAGTGAACTGCACAGAAACTTACTGCTGCGCTTCTCTCTTGCCGCTTCACAAGTCCGGACTAGTTTAGTTTCAATGGCTGGCGCTGTCAGACAGGGGAGCGCGCACGCACACACGTCGAACGACGCGTCTCGTCGTCTATTGGACACTTACGCTGAGCAAAGATACTGACCAATCGTAGGGAGGTAGGCGGGACTTACGTTTGCGGAGAGGCTCGTCCCCGGAAGTAAACAGAGTGACTCCACGCTGCATTGACGGATGTGTTATTGTTTATAGTCACAGTGACACAGCGTCCCTGGGTATCACCGCCGGACTGACTTAACTTTTCATGACATTTTTCACTTCAAATCGTCCATCTTATAGTTTTATAATCGTAGCAGCTACAGCCATACGTTTTTTTAATTAAAGTTTTGTGTGTTATTTACCGGTAAGCTAGCTAACCGGCTTGTTGTCGGGGGAAGTGAGTCAGCTAAAGTTAAGAACAAGTTAACTATAGTTTTCATTTTTGTTGCCATGGACCAAACTGACTCTTTCCCAGTGAAGCTGTGGGTCTACGACCTGTCCAGAGGAATGGCTCGACAGCTGAGCGCTGCCATGCTGGGTGAGTTTCTGACAGGCGCACCGCTGGTTGCCTTCATGAAAGCCGCCGTGAGTGCACCCGAGCCTGCGAGAGAAATCAGGAAAGAGCGGGGATGATACCCAGGCCTATGGAGCTATGGCTTTCTTTTCTGCTGTCTCGATTAATACTTTGATATATAGAAAGCTTCTGAATTAAACATGTTTATTTACGACAAAACACGTATTCATCAATAATTCCATATGTTTTTTTTCTCAGGGAAACACCTTGATGGGATATGGTGAGAGCAGCTTTTTTTTTTTTACAATCCTTATTATAATATTGCTTATACTTCCTACTTATACTACTACTACTAACTACTACTTCTACTCCTACTAATAATAATGAAAATAATAATAATAATAATCTTTATTTACATAACACTTTTCACACTCCTCAAATATATGTACTTGAGGATTAATGTATTGCTGACTAACCATTAACTTTATTACAAATGCTTATAAATAAAAAGAAAACACAAATAAAACCAAATATATAGACCTAAAAATGTTTTGAATAAACAAAAATCTACATATTTTCTGCATTGCTCCTTCTTTCAAATTTAATTTGACATATCTGTTATTCTTTTATCAATGTGTCTGTTTAAGATTCATATTGTTCGATATTATCTGCTTATCAATACACTGGACGAGCTTTCCTTTACAAATTGCTTAACAGAGTCTTCTCACAAGTCTTTTCACTGAAGGCCCTGTGTACTTCAGTTCGCTGCATTCATAGGTTTGGTTTTTATAGGAAAAATGTGAATTTGTGTGTTACAGGCACACAGCGGTTGTGGTCCATGAAAAGGAGTTCTTCTTTGTTGGAGAAGGCATCAATAGTTGTTCACCTGTAAGAATCGGCTTCATCCTTTTACCCAACTATAAAGTGCATCAAGCATTACTCTTTGTGACTTTTAATGCTGCACATGAATAATGTAATGGGTCAAGAAGCTTTTGTCAAAGTGATAAAAACAAGTTGTACACTGAGGTGTGTGTTGTGTCCTAGGGTGATACCCCTTTGGGTCAGCCTGACTGCGTTGTGGACCTGGGCCTCACCGAGGTTCCTGCAGAGATCTTCATGGAGTATCTGACTTCACTTGCAGAGTCCACATACAGGTAAAAGCTCCCTCTCACACTTTAAACTCAAATTTAAATCCAAGTGCTGCCATACCAGATGTTAGGCGGTGGAGTGAGTCTGTAAAATGTTATAATTGTTAATATGTGTTTTATACCGTACTTTTTGTAGTTAAAGGCAATAGTTTTGTGTCTTTTGGAAAACATTTGAATGAATATATGTCAACATAACTGGGAACATTAAATCAGGACTCAAATGAAAAAAAGAGTAATAGTAAGAATTGCAGGACAAATGCTTTAAAGCTCCACCTACTCTTTAAAAATACTTGTATTACAGCCTATTTTTCACGTATACTTCTCTGACTTTGATTATTAGTCATCCCAATGAAAACCCCCAAAAAACAATCTCGAAAATGCATAAATCTCACACATTGATCTCTCTGCCTAAGTGTCTCTATTTTTTGTCTTGCCACTCACTCACTCTTCCCCACCCTGTCTGGCCTCTTTTCTCTAAATTGATGTCCCTGTCTGCTTTGTTCCTCTCTTCTTCTTTCTCTGGGTTCACAGCAGTGACAAGTACAACTTGTTGGAGCACAACTGCAACACTTTCAGCAACGAGGTGGCTCAATTCCTAACAGGCAAAAAGATCCCATCGTACATTACAGACCTTCCATCTGAAGTACTGTCCACGTGAGTTGACTCAGTGTTATAAGCACCATAAAACACCAAAGCTCTTATTTTCCTCTCTACCTGACTTTCTGTCTTCATTGCTAAACTATCTGTGTATACTGATCCTTGCCACAAATCTAGAAATCTTCAGTTCATCAGTGTATGGTTTAAATTCAAGTTCACATAAAATTAAAAATGTTATTTTATTATTATGTGATGCAAAACCAATCCACCAACCAGTTGACTATTCGTGTGCAAAGTTTTGGAAATGTAGGTGTTAATCTTTGTATTCTCTGCAGTAGTTTTTCCTTTGGCCCCTGTAACTCAGTTCCCCTTTCCCAGCTCACAAACTTTAATACATTTAGACTTTTTCTCAGCCTCTTTATTTCAGTGTAACTATTCTTTCTGTGTTTCCTCTTTAGGCCATTTGGCCAGGCTCTCCGTCCCTTACTGGATTCCATCAACATTAATCCTGGAGGCAGCAACATAACCGGACAGCGATAGATAGGGCCATGTATATTAATGATGATATATCCATTCATTTTTGGTTTGCTGTTCCCAACCTCTCTTCATCAGTGGGGATGCTGTTAATTGCAGTTTATCACTATTTTTTATTCTGAAACCACAGGGACAGGTTTCTTCCACAATCAGCTGGGGGTGCTCACTGCTGTGCAGGCAATGGGATTTTTAATGCTGTAATTTCCTGTTTACATTGTTTTTCCTTCCCAGTAGACTTTATTTTGACAGGACTATATTCGTAGAGCAGGGTAACGGTACGTTAAAGTTAATAATTAAGAAATCTGTATTTCTGCTGCTGTCAGGTCTTTGTATTTCACCAAATTATGTCCTGTGTTATCTGGAAGATGTTAAAGTTTGTTACCTCTGAGACGTTTCATTCAAAAACAATCTAACGACCACAGATCATTTAAGTGCCACTTTAGATACGGGACCAATCATCTCTTCATCTTTACGTCTTTCAGTTGCTTTATTTTTTACTTTAGTTTAGTTTATAGAGATCAAGTGTTACATATCCAGGATTTATGTAAAATGATATTGACTATAGGATGATTTTTGTAGTTAGACACAGTAAATAATATAAAGCAGTAAATAATACACACTGTAGGTCTTATGACGATAACCACTTCCTTCCACCATGGTATCACTATGGTGTGATCATTATTCCCTCCTTATGGAAACACATCTTGTTGCTACCATCCACTGTTCTCAGGTTATTCTCATATCAGCACAAAATCATTTTTCTGTTCATTCCTCGATAATCTTCCTTTGAACTATTAATTATTAACTTTAATTTACTTGCACGTACTCATTAACAACGCTTAAAGCTTGTCTGCATACGTTAGAAGAAGGAAATTAAATGAAATTCTACCTAAAAATTGTAATTTTCCTCAATTCCATTGTACAAGGTCTGAATTTTGAAAATAAAGTATTTATTATGATTTCATTTGATTTTAATATGTGCACTTGCATGAAAAAGTTGGGCTAAACAAATACATGTTTTTAAAACTCTCATATTGACATGCTGAGAGGAATCAGTATACACTTTCATATTCAAACTTTAACATATTGACACAAATGTCTGTGTGGTTATAAAAAAGTAAAAGCACTAAACTGACAATATTTACTGTGTGTGACATTTGAGATTTGACTTTTGAAACTGTTCAATACGTTACATTTTGAATGTTCTGTTGAAAACGGCAAGTTATCTAACGATGATGGCGAAGACATCTTCCTTTAATATATGATGAGGCATATTCTTGGATACTTTGAGTTAATGCAGTTTCAAAAACAGCCACAAGGTGACACTCATGGTGCAGTGGTGACTTGGTAATGTCACGGTAAAATCAAGGCATCACATGAATCTTGAATGCATTTACATTTTTTAACACTTCCAGGTGAATTAGTGGTTACTGGGACACGTGTGTGCTTCAGATCTCGACTGGGAAATCTTGGACAAATGATCTGCTTTAGAACCAAATCCACTACTGTAATTATGATATTTTTTATGTTGAAAGAAACTTGATCCAACCAAGAACATCTGGCTGCTGTCAAGCTGTCATTCAGTTTTTGGCTTCGGGGAGTGTTGTGGAGTAAGTAGTCGACCCAGTTAGATTCCTGCTGCATGTCGGGAGTGTATCAACATCTCTTTGATACAAGCGCGAATCAAACCAAGGCCTTGTGTTCATTTTACATTTGAATATTTCATCTTCAAAAGTGGCTTTGATTACTAAACAACCCTCCGCAAAGAACATCTCAAGAGCATTTTGAGTATAAATCTGTTCTTTTTTAATAAGAAGTACAGGTACATACAGTATATACACATGTTTTTCGCTACATACTGTATATCACACAAAACACACTTTCGATTAACTTGACTATCATATTCGTATTTGCACATTTATCTATAGTTGTGTTCTGTTATGTAGCCTGTCGCTTTACAGACACTGCAAGACGATCACCTGCAGAGGTTCATAGAATGCCATGGTGGGATTAATTCCCTCCTTTCGCTCAGTGCTAGGAAATAATAATTTAATTCGGTTAAACAGAGACAGTACGAAATATCTCAATCTCCTCTGTGCATGGAACTGCAACATGCACATACATGTTTCACTGCTGGTCAAATTCATGATGGCCAATACTGGCTGTGGCACAATATCGCATTGATCAGTCAGTATTGTGTAGTTACACAATAGATTATTAATGGTATGATGGTCCATCTGCTCTAGGATTGCTTTGGCCTAAACTACAGTTAATGTGTGTCACTGTGTTTTTGCCACAGATGTGAAAACTCGCTGCAAATAACATGAGATCCAGATCAGCAGGCCCCTCCTCTATTGCACGTTAGAAAATTGCACAAGTCAGCTAATATAGAAATGTTTCATGTTACTAAAATCATCAACATGAAATAAAAGATTCTGTTAAAATCTGACATACACTGCAATTATAATAAATACTCTTAAAATAACCTAGTTCATAAAGCCCTTATTTAACCAAAATATACATAGGGATTTCAATTAAATAAGCATATTTACACTATATTCATAAATAAAGCAGAGAACACATGATTTTTCAGAGGTTTGCACAATATGAAAGCTAAAAAAATGTCATGTTCAACGAGATTGAATCAAAACGCACACAACATGTAAAACATTTATATTAAATTCATGAAAAATGGCTTTTTCAGCTACGAAGAACAGAGGGACAGAAAATGCATGACTTCATCAAGAGAGCAGCAGATGTGAAGATTTTACATTTAGCAGTTAGAGGAAATGGTGCCCAGGATGCTTTGCTGGATTGGTGATTAGAATGAGTCGGTGGTTTCAGGCGTGATGGCCCTTTGGCATCTAAGTATGTTAGGAGGAGAGCTACAACATTTGTCAAAACTGGTTGTAACATATTGTGTGTTTGTGTCTGTGTGTTTTTGTGTGAGAGTGAATGAAGATAAGGGGCTCGGCCTGCATCAATCAACTCTAAGATCCAGTTATGATTAGACACTGTTGCTTACAACCATAGACTGTAAATTAAGATGGATGACTTGTCTCTACTTCCTCCCTTTATCCACAAATCCAAAATGTACTGCATACAAACCCGGCCATCTTGCACATTTGGAGTCAGAGTTTGCAGAGTAGCGCGAGCAGAAAGTGGAGAGGCGTCGTCCATCTTTATTTACAGTCCCTGATCCAGACACCAAAGCCTCAAGCAACTTCAGTTGAGAAGAATCTGAACTTTTTAAACAATATGAGTTTTACTTAAGCTTTAGATTCTGCTATAACCTGTATTAAAAAGTGGCCTCTGCCAGGTCTCTCAGCTCAATGGAACTCTGAAAGTGTATTTTAGACTTAAATTGGTCAGCTGTCCAGAAACACAACTCAAAATGAACAATAACTTCGCTTAGAAAGTGTTGTGAATGTAAATCCTTTGTAGTTGTTGTTCTCATCTTGTCTCTGCTGCCCGCAAGTGGCCACAAAATCCACACAAATACACGGTAGAGAATGTGTGAGGAACCACTTTGCCCGACTTGTCAACATGTCTAATAACTTGGAGGATTTGAATGTAACAGCGTCGTCACTTGTTGTCTTTGGGCTCATTGGCCTGTTCTTCCCTTAATATGCAGCATGATGTAAAAAGGATGTGAGGGAGGTGAACCTCGCAGCTCAGACTTCAGCTCTTGTTTCTCAGGAAATCAAGACAGAAAAACAGTCATGTTTATTAAATGTTGAGTCTCGCTTTAAAAAGAACAACAACACTCATTTACGTTTTGCATATAAGTCGCTCGTAGGGTCTGATTCATCGTTTCACGTGGGTGGAGAAGCTCTTACTGGAATTTGATTTGATCAAATAAGGTGTATTTAGGGTTTTTGCTTTGCTCAAGCCCCCAGACAGTGTGTGTTTAAATTCTGTTTATGTAAGTGCAGTTAAGCTGTGAAAGAGGTGGTCACCGCTCGCATAATGCTATTATATTTAGCCTTTTCTCTATTGGGTTTGTTCTCCACAGACGAGTATGAGGGCCAGGCATAACATAAATATGAGAGGAGTAAGATTAGTTTATTCCCATTTTGCATCAATGATGAAGTGGAAATTGTCTTTCTTAAAAGCTTTTAAGAATTTATCAAACTACTGCCTCTACAAAATATCTTGTGAATCAGTTTTAGTAACATGGAAATGATTTCTCTTTTAAACACAGTTTAAGATCATCAGTGTCAGGTCTTTGAAGAGATTGTGCCGAAAACTGTCCAGAAGGGAAAACCACACCAGCTTGAAAATATTGAACACTGGCAGTTGGATTCATCCCTCTGACTCAAAGTTCAGCAAAATAGTTTTAAGTCCAAACTCTACATTTTGCATACTTGATGTTAGATATTGTCTTGGCTGAAGTTTTGTAATATACATCTACACCATAGACTGTATTACAAAGATGGACGAAAGAAAGTGAAGCAAAAGCATCTTGATCTAAGGCCTGACCCCGATACTCTTCCGTTCTCTACTCATTTGAACCTGTATTGCAACAAAACCACACTTTAACTAATAAAAAGCCTTGCATCATAAAACCCCCTCCCCTCTTTCAGCACAAATGTTAAGGAAGCATTTCTGCACACGTGCAATCATTGTTAACGGTTCACTTCATCGCCCAGTCCCTCGGGGGCGTTGCAGACTTAAACCTTCACCAACAAGTACGGTGGAAGCGCTGCAATGACTGTCGCATGTTCCGAGCAGCAGCCACAGCTCGGCACAGTGTCCTTTGCTGTCCAGCTTTCACAGACGAAATGAGAAATGTCTAAAGCCTCAGGCCTGGAAGTGCCTCAGTGAATTCCCCTGCAATGGTGCCTGCGGGATGGAATTTACACACTGGCGTCCACACGTCCACACTCTGTGAGTTCTGACCCAGACAGGTTGGTAGTGAGAGACCCAGATCCACAGTGACTCCTTCCCTTTCCTTCCCCCCGAGGAAGGAAAACATGTGGCCATGCACGTTAGTTTTTCTATTTTTCTCTACTCCCTTTCTCTTCTTTTCTAAAGAGACCCAGCCTCTGGCTCTTACGCTGTCCCTCTCTTTCCCCCCTCTCTATCTCTCCGGTAGGGATGGAGGCTGATGGGAGCTGACATGATGGTGGCATTGTCCTCATCGTCGAGTTAATGTGACCCCGGGGATGTTGTCCCTGTACGCTTAGCCTGATGGCACAGAATGCAAAAATGCTTCGTGGAAAGTGCGTGAGAGAGGCCGAGAGGGCACGGAAAGGAACAGCTGTGCACGGAGGTATAGACGGAGAGATGCAACAGAGTGGTAGAGGTGTTTTTACAAGAAGAACCGGGAGGAAAGAATTGATCCAAAAGGCATCTATGGGGTCTGGAAACCACCTGAACTTTGTCACCTTGACATAATGTATGGTTTTAGCTTATCCAACGTAGTTTTTAAATCTTCTCTAAATGAAATTTGAATGCCCTGATGACTCTTCTGAGATCTGTGATCCAGTTAACTATAAAGTAGATTGCAATTCATAGAGATGTGCATTTTATGAGCCTAATGAGTCTTACTTTGCAATCAATAATTTTCATAAAATACACCCCATTCGCTGCAGCTGTGACCAAACCTCTCAACCACCACTGAAAAGAAATGTAGTGAAAAAAAACAACCCCTCATGCTGGAAAATCAACGTGATGAAGTTGTAGTACTATTCTGGGGTTTAAAGATCTCATTGTCCATTGAGACGTCACCTTTTTGCTTTCTACCATTTTTGAATTTCTGCTTTAATTCACTCACTAACGTCCCTGTTGTTACATTCTGATTTAAAGGGGAATTCCAGCATTTTTCAACCTGGGCCCTATGTTTAAATAAAAAATGTGGGCGTGCAAATGAATGGGGCTTCCAAAAACCTTTGGAATTATGGCTGAATCTTTTTCTAGACAATGTTTCATTTCGGTGAAGGTGATTTACTGGACTGATTCCAAAAGCTCCATTCATTTACACACATTTATAACCATAGTGTCCACATTGAAAAATACTAAAAAATTCCTTTTAATCATTGTAGCTTCGAACTTATTCTCTAGAAACCTTGATTGATGCCATTCTCATGTCTGGACTCTGAATATGAAACTACAACCGGCTGCTGGACAGAACATATGACAATGTTTTATTGATGTAGCTGTAGAGTCTAAAAAGGAAAAATAAACAATATACCTTCCTGAGTTCTAACTATTCGATCTGCATGTGAACCACAACTTGTGACAATGTTACAAACCACATTTACATCAAATGAATGACGAAAGGTGCATGTTTCTACGGCGAACATCTCATTGAATTAACTGTGTCAGAAAGTATTACCCCTACTTTTTCAGGTTCAGGTTCATTATAGAATATTTCCTTCCAATCAAACCATAACCATGAGTTTCTTTCCTAAGTTTCTATTCCTGCCAAATCTGACCTGTAAGATGTCTAACCTTTTCACAGACAAAGCCAAACATTGAGTTGATACAAATATGATTTTTGTTATTCTGTTATGTTATCCGTATTCCTACAAGGCCTGTACAATCACACTGAAACCACACTGTAGAATTGAAACTGGGTGAGTATCTATGAAGGTCTTCAGACCTACTGGAACCTGAGTGGTTTGGAGCAACCTTGGAAGATTTCTATAGACTCTATATACTTTATATGATCAATGTACAAGACCCTTGTGAGTCCAATAATCCACTTTGCTACCTGAGGTGGTGGTTCTACTACACGGTTTTCGCACCTTAATCTCACTGTTTACCCTTTAATTTCCTACATCTGATATTGACTTCCTGTTCATTATCCCTTACGTGCTGGGGCCAACTTTCCCAAACTCTGGCATTTAGCTAACACCAAAGCCTTTTGTTAGTATGTGTAACACTGCAGAAGGCCGCTCTCTGAGGTGTTGGCACTCAAACGGTCACCTCAGTCGTACTGTGGGTGGAGTAGCTCTTTTGCCTGGTATGGTGGTAATAGGGGGGTTGAGATGGGTGTTGCCCCTGGACATGCTGCTGCTGCCCCTGGACATGCTGCTGCTGCCCCTGGACATGCTGCTGCTGCCCCTGGACATGCTGCTGCTGCCCCTGGACATGCTGCTGCTGCCCCTGGACATGCTGCTGCTGCCCCTGTTCTGCTCCCCCTGCAGCCCCTCCATACATCCCTCCATAGGGCTGACCGAAGAGCTCCGTCATGTTCTCTATGCTCTGCTGCCTCCGGGTGGAGTAGCCTTGTCTTCGGGAGGAGCTGTGCGTGGAGGACGTTCGCCCCGGGGCAGACGTCTGCCTGTGGACATGGCGACTAGTCGGCTCCCAGACTTTGAAGGCCGAGCTGGAGAGGAGCTGGTGTGTGTTGGTCTTCGGGAGGTGCGAGTGCTCCAGATGGCTGGAGGGGATGGAGATGGACAGCGGGGCATGGAGGCTGTGGTGTGCTGGCAGGGGCTGATGGATGTAGGACTTCTCTTTGGGTGGAACTGGTACAGGCTGGAAGGAAGGAGGCGCCACAGGTTGGTATTGAGAGAAGTCCATGAGTGGGAAGCTCTTGTAGTAGCTACGAGATGCACTGTCAGCTGTAATGAGGAAAAGAGTGAAGACAGTTTGTGAAGAAAAGCAACATCAAGAGTATAAAGCAGAGGTCTTCAACAGGGGGTCCGCGACCCCTATGAGGTCCGCGGAGGTACTTCAGGGAGGTCGCAAAATCTTTGGTTGATTTGACAACTTTTAAATTATTTTCGAACCAATTTTTTCCCCACAAATTTAAATGTCTTTAAATACACATTAACATGCATCCAACATATTGTGAGGCTGATGTGACCCTCTGCCTGACAACTGCCATCCGTCCAAGATTAGATAAGTTGTGTGCTACCCATCAAGGTCCGACATCTCACTAATGTGGGAGTATGTGTGCCATCCACAGATGGCTTGAGGATTCACTGTCTCTTCTACATGTATGTTTAAAATAAAAACATGAATCTTTGAATTACTTTAATAGCTCAGTGTTGTATGTAAGATGTATGTTTATAAATGGCAGTTGCATGGCCACCCTGTACCTTGCACATGTTTAAATTAAAAACATGAATATATGAACCTGTGTAATACTTGAATAGCTTAGTATTGAATGCACAATAACAGGGTAGCAACCTGTCTCATCACCTGACAACTCCTCCATTCCCCTGGCATCAATCTGTGCTGCAGTGATGCCATGTTGCCAAATCTCTAAGCAGTACTTAGTGTTATCATGACTAAACTAGAAACCATCCAAAGGTGTGAAAATAAGACTTAAGTTTAAATAAAAAGTATTCTCCTTTCATTTACTCTCAGCTCTGTTTGTGTTCTTTAACAACTAGGCCAATAAAGCAAACACATGCTATAATGAAACTCTTTTAAACTTGTTTATCCTTAAGAGTCATTTTCAATTTGTCACAGTCTGATGCACTTCTGAGTCACAAACAGAAGCCGCCTAAAATGAACTGTCTACGTACCAACACAGAGTTTGTCGTTGTTGGAACGCTGATGACTGAATCACACTTAATCCATTATGCATTTATGTGAGGACCTCCCGGCTCCAAACTGTCACAAATGTCTGCTTCATTTGCGCCTCAAAGTACGTTGGGAAACTTTCTAAAGGGAGGTCACGAAACTCTAAAAAAAATGACACACTTTAAAACTCTCCATTGATCACTTAAAGACACACAACCTAGCTTGGTCGTCTGTTATGTTATGGACTATTTAGAAATATGGCACATACGAACGTTTCTTGTGCCAAATACTTCATTTAGAGCCAGAGTCTTGGAGACAAGAAGCAATGGATAGGGGCGATCAAGATGCTTTGGCTTCACTTTTGGGGATCTGTAATGTTGTCCATCTTTAAATACATTCTATGAGTGTGACCTACTTACAGTGGCTAATTTAAAAATCAGGGCCTTGTGGGAAGGGTCAGTTCTAGGGTCATCTAGAGGATTGTTTTATTTTTTTCTGAGAGTAAGGTCGTGATTCAATGAGAAAGGAGTCATAAAATCAAAAGAATATAATTGTAATTTAATGCGAAAAAAGTTATAATATTATGTAAAAAATAACTCACTTCATAAGAAATAACTAGGAAGGAGACTTAACGGCATCAGAGGGCGCAGAGCACAAACTATATTTGTCTCCCATTGCAAATAAAATAGATTGTGATTTAAGTATTTCTAGTTGGTGAATCGTTGGGTCAAAGGGCGGCAGACGACGGGGGTGCGGTGAGGAGGAAGAAGAAACTGAGGAGTGTAATGGAGATGATGGAGGTTAAAGTATGTGTCAGGATGTGGAAATATAGCAATGAGGGTTTATAAATACCCTCGCCCTGAGTCCACAGTGTGCATGTGCAAGTGTGTGTGTGAGTGTGTGTGCACAGCGTGAATGTCACAAAACACTGAGGTCATCGCTGCTAGCTTAGTGGCTACATGAACGCTAACCTTTTTTCTCCATGTGCTTACTGGATTTTTAGTTTTTTACCCAGGAGTTACATTTTATTCAAAAAGGGATTCCTAAAACTGACTCAATATTGGATTATTAACTTGAAGTATGACTGAATCTTTGCTGAGTTTTTGCATTGGCCTATAATGTGGTATAATGGTATGTGATTGACAATTTATAGTATAGGGGATTGTATCTTTTTGAGTCAGTCTCCATCTCAAAATGTTACCATCCTGGGAATTAGACTCAACCATCAACTATTTTTTTTTTTTCGATTCCACATACTGCTGATTAAAGCCTCTATACAGGGTTTTCTTAGAATGATTTAACAGTTGGCAGCATCTTTATGAAATCAAGTACCTAGTGCTTAAAAAATTGCCTCTATTATTGCAAACTCACTTTGAAGGCTTGACAGGTGTAACAACAGTAACTCAGTAGGACCTACTGAATGTTCAATTACTGTTTTAGTGCCCTTGAGCAAGTGGCCGTACCTCTGATGCTAAATCATGTCGATCTGAAGGAGCCTGCAGGCAGATCCCAAGTGTAGAGTATGTAAAGAGAGTTGTTGCCTGAAAAGGACACTCATGCTCCACCAACCTTCCATTGGTAAAAGGTTGAAACAATCTACCCTGACAAGCAGTGATTTGCCGTTGGCTCTCTGGTAGAGGATTATATTGTTCTAATGGGATGCCGGCAGTTCTGCACACTATTACACCTGCTACTTCTCAAGGACAAAAACGTGTGTGCGACCTTTGTCTGTAGAGTCACCTGGTAAAAACCCAGCAGCCTCCTCTCCAGGCTGTAGTCATTCTTTCTTGTTACATCACAAATCGCTAACAAATCTACATTTGGAGGAATCATAAAGATGCAGCAAAAACACTACAAATTGTGCAGAACGTAAAGGAAGGTGAGAACTGCTGGATTCAGGAAATTTGATGAAGATTTGTTATTCTGAAATTGTACATTCTGAAAAGTTTACTCTGAATAAAGTAATTGATTGGCACACCGGACACATTAGCTCTGATTTCCCTGTGGACATTTTTAGGGAACTAAATATTGCAAATAATTATAACTTAATAATAAACAGAGAAAAGTATATATGGGTTGCAAACAGGAAATGATTTCAGTTTAACACTCATTAATGATACGTCTACTAATGCTACTTTACTCTAATGAAGAAAGTCCAGACCTAGGTTCATGCCTTTGTTACATTGTATGAATATAACATTGCAATTTATTTTATTTTAACATTGCATTTTTCCTCTTTTGCTGTGTAATGCTTTCTCAACTTTCTGCAACTGTTCTGAAAGTAAAGCTATACCCATCAGCCAAATCATGGTTTAGTTAGATCGGGACTGGGACCACCTCTTTTGGTCGGACTATATTTTGGTTCATTGATGCTCACCGTGATATGAAGCACTTTTGACCCCTGTTAGTTTGGTTTGGTCCAGACAAGGTCGGTGAGAAAGCGCCCTCAGATGTTGTTCAACTCCGAAATATTTATTTTAGATATGCAAATAATAGGTTGTATAAAACTATACAAACAAATCCAAGGTTGGTAAAAATAAATCATTTTTAGTTTTGTGTAATTAAACTTAACAAATAAGGACATGGATGGTGTGTTTACTAGTCACAGAGCTTTCATGTTTGTCCCAGTAATTTCTTTCTGCCCCAAAGACCGCATTACATGAATCCATGTATTATAGAGCTCTGACCTTGGCAATGACCTGTGCTGCAAAAATTATGCTCTTGCTTTGATAATTAACACAATAAAGGTTTGGCTAATAACTTAGTTTAAAAACAGGCTTCTCTTGTGGCAGTGAGAACGTGAGGAAAAGTTCAATCTATCTGCCTTATATGAAGAGGCAGCTCCACCACAGTGACAGACAGGAAACACCATGAGCTCCTCTTTAAGATCAACTCTCTGTTTGCCAAGAGGCACAGAGACGCTCATCAGTTGACAGCTCCTGTGCCGTCAACGTACTGTACTTTAAAGGTTACTGTGCCAGCCGGAGTCAGCATCATTCTGTACAAGTGTTTGTGTGTGCGTGTGTGTGTGTGTCCGACTTACCCACAGCTTTGAGCGAAGTGTATTTGTTCAGTCCCACTGTGCTGTGGTTGCTTTGCGGGTGTGGAAGCCCTTGTCCAAACGGCCCATAACCTGAGTTATTCAAATGGTACTGCTCTGGTAGGAGAGAGGCAGAGAGAAAGGTACAGTCAGATTATGGTAAATCCAGTATATTGGAAAGAAAACAAGTAACAGGTAACATATTCTTTTAAAGCTAATAAAATCAATTGACTGTCTATAAAGATGGACGAGATGAAAGCTCCTCAAGAGTGAAGCCAAAGCATCTCGATTTCCCCCTAGTGGTTGGCTTCAGTATGGGTCATAAATCTTGCCTCCTCCATGTCAGTGGATGGCGCATGTATCAATGGGACTTCAGTACCCCGGCTCTATTCCCACAGTTGATACTGAGCAGGCACTGGCTCCTTCATCTGTGATGTATGTTTGTATGATGATATTAAGATTATGATACAATCTAATTGACTGGTAATGTGTCAGTTTACCATCAACCAGCTCCAGTGCGCAGCAGGGGTTGAACTGAGAGTCTCTCAGGTAGAAATGTTTACTGTGGAAGTTTCACATAACTCCTGGATTAAAAAAAAAACTCCACTTTCCTTTTCCCCTGAGGCCGGTGACTTTGGGCGAGACAGCAGCCCCGACCCTGACGGCCAGCCAGTCTCATCTTAAATGAACTGAGGTTAATGAACAATGGAATAAACTAACTGAGAGAGTGAAGCCCTGGCTATTAGCATTAATGAAGTCCACTGATGCAGCCGGCGCACTTGATGTCAGCCCGTAGGATGGATGGATACACACGGAGCGCTCACGAATGTTCACACACACACAGACACAGACACACACACACGACCAACAGGCTTTATGCGCTCATTTGGAAGAGAGAAACAAAATCATTGGTATTTACCTTTTTAAAAACGTATCTGCAGCATATAAAATATCAGGTTTTGTGTGTGCGTGTGTGTGTGTGTGTCTGTGCATGTGCATGTGCATGTGCATGTGCATGTGCATGTGCATGTGCATTCACATCAGTCAGAGTCAGTGCCTCTGTGTGAAATTTACATTTCTTTCAACTGAATCAAACAAACCGTATTGATAAACTTACCAATCGGATTAACCATACACTATGTGACTTTGTGTGACTGTGTGTGACTGTGTGTGTGTGTGTGTGTCATCACATCTGCGCCTGTTGGTGCTAAGACAGAGGTGTACCTGCCTCAACTTCTGAATGCTAATCACTACCCGCTCGAAGGAGTCACACACATTGAGAGGGTCACGTGGTTTAAATGATGAACTCTCAGAGAGCCAGTGCAGGAGAGAGAGAGATACAGATGATGTTCGGGTGGAATAAATTAGAAAATTATGTTGAAGCAAGAGGGGTGGGGAAATGTCAAGAGGTAATCTTTACTGTAATAACATGTACACTTAACAACTCTGAGCCTCTACCTTATCAACACACACACACACACACACACACACACACACACACACACACACACACACACACGTAAAGAGTACAGCACATTGATAATTACTTGTGATGGTGTGTGTGTGTGTGTGTGTCGACACAGGAAAATCATCCAGTACTTAATCCAGTGCTGCTGACCTCTCAACATGCGCCAGATTAGCGGATGAGTAGAAATGTCTTTACTTATTACTATCATCTTCATCATCACCACTCTCTTCATCATATTTTCCCCTCATGATGCTCTTTAAAGACACCGACATCAGAGCGACAGTTGGAAATAGCCATGATGATAATTGGTGTTCAAAGGAACCAGTAGCATTGAATGTGCCTCATGCCCCCCCGCAGCGGAGTTCATGTTAACTAGCATCTCCACGTGGAAAGTCACGAAAACAGCCTGCTCTCCGCTGTTGATATATATATATATATATTTTTTTTTTTTTTACATTTTTGTGTATGAAGAGATTTTAGTGAGTAAACTGTTTCCAGATGTGAATCCACCTGAGGAGGTTGAAATCACTGGTGCTGAAAATTGTCCACATTTGTGAATGCTGCTTTGAATAATGTTCAGATGGTCTCTGGTGTTCCGTTAATCATTGAGAAACTAATTATTAATAATAAAGCGGAGCCATACAGACATGAAACACTGTTTGATTAGCAGCTTTTAAAATGAGTCAAAAGCAATAACTCTTTTTCTCTCATCATGTGAAATACTAGGTTTTCTGTAAAATAACGAGAACTGGCTCATAGCCTGCCCGATGTTTTTGACTTCACAGCTTGTCTAGAAACAGTTGAGTTTTAACAGAAGCTCTAATGATGCAGAGGCAGGAAGTTTAGACCAAGATTAATTTTCAGGTCAGGAACGCTAGGGGAGTTAGAGAAGTTTTTGATATGATGGGATTCCTTTCTCTCTTCAGCTGATTTCAGACATGCACTGAACACTGGACATTTTCACGAAATTTTCCAAATCATCTATATGCTATCTGTCTGTTGCTCTGAGAGGGGATGTAGCTCAGTGGTAGAGCGCGTGCTTCGCATGTATGAGGTCCTGGGTTCAATCCCCAGCATCTCCACACTTTTGAGAGGCGGTGGACTAGTGGCAGAAACTTGGACTATGGGCAGAAAAGGTCTCTGGTTCGACTCCACGGAGAAACAACAAAAGGATGAACCTGGATTGATCTGTCCAAAAATCTAAGAGGATTCTCGTTACCCTGTCTAGTGCCCATGAGCAAGGCACCTTACTCCCCCAACATCTGCTCCCCGGGCGCCGTACATGGCTGCTCACTGCTCTGTGTGTCCTGCACAAGATGGGTTAAAAGCAGAGGTTAAATTTCCCTACAATTGCATGAGTGTGCTTGTGCATGTCTGTGCATGTGTTTGGGACAAATAAATGTATCTTAATCTTAATCTTGCTAGAGCGCAAATGTCCGTCTCAGTTGCTCTGCACAATTTCCAGAACTTTTCCTGTCATCACCCCGTGTAATATATACGGAAAATATCAGAGTGCGCCCATGTGAGAGTGCAGCAGGAAACTGTCCATAGCAAGTGAGTGGGTGTGTTGACGAAAAAGCAGCCGTACACATAGAAGACTCAGACGAAGATGTCAACTTGGAAAAACCACCAGACTCAAGAGCTTTTGGCCAATGCTGGCGATGTCGGTAAACAGAAACATAATTTCTGCAGCAGCATCTATGTCCTGCCTCCTGTACGCTCTACCCAGACTCTATAGAAACGGATTAGTGGAGCGGAGTCTAGTGGAGAAATGATTAAATCAGAAGGTTTCCCTGGTGATTTTTTGGTTGAAATTTGTTCCCCTGTGTCAGTAAACTGACATCTTGGGTCTTGATGAAAAGCTGTCGCCCAGCAGCACATAGGAATGGTTGTAAAAGAAAAATGAATGGAAAAACTAATTTCCATAGAAAACCTTTGGAGAGAGCTGAAGTCTTCCACTGCAGAGAGGACTCCTGCAGACTGAAAAGAGCTAGAATACATCCATGATGCCAATAATTACGTCTAGGTTAAATTTTATGTTTCTAATATTTCCACTATAAGATTTCCATTTTTTCTCTCTTTTGTTTGGACATTTTAATAAAAAATTCTGATCATACCAAATTGGTTTGTTTGCAGTTATATCTGGAATTATTTAATCGGGTTTCATGGGTGGTAATAAATGTGATCAGGAGTGTAAGAGCGGAGAACAAAAGAGAGCAGAGTGCGTATCTGTCATCAATGAGGTCATATGTGAAAGTCTGTGCATCATCATTTCCAGTCGGAGCCGTCAAACACAAACCTCTCACCCCCACACGAACTTTATAATCTCGGCTCTGTGCGATCTGCTGAGCTGATCGTACACACGCCTTGTGTCAGAATCATAAACGTGACACGAGCAGGGCAGCTCAGATTCATACCCAGATCAATAATCGACAGGAATAAGTTTGCCTCACATCTCCCAAGGGGAAGAGTTAAGCGTGCAAGAAAACGTTCAAAAAGCTGACAGCTTGAAGAAAAACAGAGCGACGCGAGAGAAGAGAAGGTAGAATTTATGTCAGGAGGAGTGACTCGTTACTGGGTCACGTTACTTTTGCACTCGTTTTTTGATAAATAGGTCATCGTTCTTTTAGCTTCAAGCTTTTCTCTCTGCAATGAGTCACGTTTGAGGGACTTTTAGTCCAAATATTTTGCCTCATGTCTTCAGTTAATGTCAGATGCTCATGTAAATCTCTCCTTGACTTTTTTTGACTTTTTGACATTTGCAGCCTTGAATGTCAGAGCAGCTCATGTCTGTGATATGATGTATTTCCTAATGAAGAAAAAGGGCACTAGTCATCTCTTATTATGATATTACTCTGCTATAGCTACCTTTGAGTTCAGAATTATTGAGAAAACATATTTTTTAAGAAAAGCAAAGAGGCATTTTGGTACAAAAATTGTAAAATATTAGTGTTCAACAAATAATCAACACTGGCTCATGAGAAATATTTTTAGAATAAGTAATTTTTTGCACATGAATTACGGAAAATGTCTCGAAAAGAGTTTCACATATGAAGAAGTCAGCAGATGCGTTCACAACATCAAGATATTTGTATTCTACCAGTTGCTCGTCCATAACGCATTAGACATGTCGTCAACACCTCCACTCATCCACTTTTTCGGAAAATTATACTTAAAATTCCAAATATCAGCAACTGATTTCGGACATTTGCTTTCTCACATACAGACATTTGTGTAAAATTTAGTGTCTTGCATCAAGCAAGGCTGAGTTTTGGAGCTCAATAATTAAACTGTTCATTAGTAAGAGGAAGATTTTGTAGTTTCCTTTTTCAAAAGTGCTAGAATGTAATTTTTAAACTGAATCCTCGCCACAGAGTGAAGGGTACCAGGCCTTGTACTCATTAGTTCAGTTACTGTGTAGGTGATGAGCATGACTTTTTCCAGAGGCCACTGTCTGCCATCTTGTCAACAATGGAAAAACCAATACTGACTGGCAGTCTGTAGTGTTCCACTTTGGGCTGTGGCTCAATTTGGGAACATTTGGCATGACACCTTTTTAATTTGGCAGCTTAAATTCACAAACAAAGCAACAAGATTCCTGATACACCTTCAGACCTAAGACAGGAGATATTTTGGGTCAACAGAGGTTGACGTTCTTGGAGAAACGGGGGGGGGGGGACTCATGATTTGAAGCAATGACATGACCTTCAAATGTCAACCTGAGGGTTTGCTTAAAATAGTTTTATGAGCTAAACGGATACATATGTACATAGATTTTAAATGACGTGTGTTCAGGCTAAATTCTCATTCATAGCTTTCCTTTTCCTTTCTGAAACTACATGTCATGGTGCATTCAAGTGATACAATCAGGATCGCATTTTGTTTCATTGGCACAAAGCTGCCTGCTGGAAAAAGGCTATGTTTTTCTGTCTGTGCGTATTGACCACAAACAGCCAGTGGACATTTTCCTCCTCTGGGGGAAAAGTGGGTGTAATGTGGATAAACCCTGGAACAGATTAGCATCAATAAGTATCATCATCAACACGGACGTCTCTGCCAGGCCTTCCACCACTGTCACTTCACGTTAGGAAGCGGACTCACTCATGTCCAACGCAATCATTTACCCATGTTTTTCTCATTCAATCAACATATTATGCCACAAGCTGTTTCATTTGCAACACCCCACCATGTGCTTGAAAAAGCTCTGCACCCCCCATGATAGGTACAGTTGGATGAATGTGTCAATCCCCGAGCAGTCGGTGGTTCTCAGCAGCAGGGGATTTAAATTCCTCGGTGCGCTGTCGACAACCAGACAAGACTTTACATAAGAGTCTGTTTGAGGGCAGCAACAGGAGGAATGGCAGGAAAGAGTGAAGAGGAGAGAGAGAATCTGGGATTGAAGGAAACACGGTGGAGCAATGACTGAAAATTGTTACTAGAGAGACAGAGGGAGAAAGAAATGGAGAAGCAATGAGCACAGAAAACATGGCGATAAAATGCAGAGTTTGGTGAGTGAATGTGATGAAGAAGACAAATGCAATTCATCGGAAATACAATATATTTTTCACCTGCAAAACATAAGAAATGTGGGTATAGCTCATAGCTCATTGACTCTACATAGAGATTGACGATATGGCAGCTCATCAAATGATCTTGATTGCCCCCTAGTGGCTGTCTGCAATATATGTTATGAACGGCAACTCCTCCATGTTAGTGGTTGGTGGGACATGGACCAAACCAAAAAAGTCAAGTACATGTTTAATACATTTTTCATTTCAGTTTGTTATCTGTATCTGTGATGTATGTAGAAGGGCTCATTTTCCCAGGACGTTCAGCTTTAGTTAGTTATTAGATGCTCTAAAGATGGGGTGACACATCATACAGACTCTATATATCAGGGATAATTGAGCTTTGTTCCCAGATGATTTCCCATGCTCTTTTTCTCATCCTCTTACTTCAGGCGCTGTGCCCACGGGCAAAGTTCACTCAGCAACTATGAGGCAAAATAATAAGGCTGCTGCTACCAGTGAGGCTCAGTTTCCCTACAAATGTACTGACTAGCATTTGCTCCAACTAGTGAACCTGTTGCCCCTTTTAAAGTGCCTATGATCATTGAAACACTCTGGATTGAGGCGTCCATCATGTACAGTGCGTCCCGTCAAGTGTGTGAATCTCTACGCGAGATAGATAGACGCTGCAGGCAGCCTCTCGTATCAAACACCCCCACCTTCATCGTACACACACCTCCTCCTGTGCACGTTCACATGTTTCCATGCAGGCCCACAGCAACGCATACTAATATACATGTACACCCACATGGACTAACAGCTGCTGTTTGTGGTACATTGTTCCTGCTTTGGTTCAACTGTGAACCAGGTTCTAATTTATTGTTTTTAGTTAACCTTGTCCACTGTTGTACTTTTGCTCTCAACCCTTTTCTCCAATTGTTATTGATGTTTTATTGACATTTTACATATTTCACTGTTTGATTGCAAACTTGCTTGTTATTACTTATGTGACTTTTCATCCTTTTACTTCTGTTGCTATTGTAGATCATTATTGCTTGTCATGACTTGTTTTCTATTTTATTTCCATGTGTCTCTCTGCCCGTGTGAATGTTATCTCAGGGCATTGCTGTACAAGAGCTTAATGCTTAGTCAATTTCCCTGAATGAGTCATATTATATGACAACAATCCTTATCCCAACCCTCGTCACACCTATGAGTGGCACACACTGTGGCTTGTAGAAAAGTGTGTCATCCAGGCTGGAGATGCATGGAAAATGTATGTAAAATAAGCACAAGCTGCCTGTAGGGTTTCAGCCTGCTTACATTAACATAATAATTAAATAGTGCGTGTGTGTGTTGCACCAGTATTGCACGTGCAACAATCATGTGTTCTACTTACAGATGAAGATCCCCCTGTTCACTCTCTCACACTCTGTCCTCTCCACTACCTAAAAATGCTCTGTACTTCTGCACTGCCACTACATTTCTCACCTGCTGATCTCACCGACCTGACAAAATTTCACAAAATTAATTCAGATTTTTTTCTATTGGTTCTTTCCCCTCTCTTTATTGAAGCATGTGGTCTTTCCTTTCGAGAGCAGGACTTTCACGTTTTCATGTTCAGATTTTGTAAAGCTTTCACCCAAAACCCTGCGCTTGCACTCAGTTCTACTCTGCTTGTGCTCGAATTGTTCGTTTACACTCCAGATTTCCTGCTCCAGCTTCAGCTCTTCGACATGAGCTCACACGGCTTTAGTGTGTGTGTGTGTGTGTGTGTGTGTGTGTGTGTGTGTGTGTGTGTATTGTCTGCCCTCTGACTTTCGGTAGAAGTAACCACCTGTATGGGACCATTAGAGAAGTAAAGCTAATGCGCCCACAAAGAGGGTGGGACAATTTAATTCGCCAACATTGCATCTGGCATTCTATTGGTTGTTATTTGTTATTTTTACAGACTAATTAAAATAATCCAAGTGCAGAAGAAATCAGAGAGGAGAGAAGGAAATCTGTCAGAATATCTGATAAAATATCAAGCAGCGACTATTTGATTGCAAGCTTTACAAAATCTGAAAGTAATATCAACAAGTCTTTAAAAAACAGATTTGTTGTTGGAAACATACTTGTCACAATGGCAGTGAGAATGAAATAAAAGTATCCTCCAGGTTGCAGATCACGAGACACTGATGCAACACCTCTCGCTGTGATGATGTGATTTTTAGAAATAACACAGCAACGCAAGCTCTATATATTAATCCCTGACACCTGCTCACAGGGCTCAGGCGATTATAGACGAAAGACGACTTGGAACAAACCCACGACTTGAGTGGCAGCGTAGTAGCGTACAGAGGCTGGGAAGCAGGACTGTGAGTGAAAGCTCGGGTGGTTGATTCTCTCGCTGAAACATCTGAGCAGAGAAATGAAAGGAGGGTCTCTCGGCTCCTTTATCTCTATGAAGGATGCAACTTTGAATAAGTATGAGTGTGAGATAAAATGTGTGAGTGTGTGTCTTTTACTCAATGTTTGTTGTGTTTGGGTTTTTTATTTCAAGTGTGGTGCACCTGAACTGAGAAGAGCAAGAAAGCTGGGGATTATTAGTGTCTGTTTGGCTTTACGTGCAAACCTCAGTGTTAATACATTTGTCATTTTTTTGGAAACTTGAATAATGACATTTTACAGCAATGAACAAACTGTTTTGTGTTTTTCACCTTCTTTCCTAAATTATTTTAATTTACTGTAAATATTATCCCTAAGTCATCTGAGCTCTGAGAACGTTACTTCTGTCTCAGTAGATGTGCCTTCTTTAATATTTTAACATTAAGGAGGTTGTGTTTTCATTGCTGTTTGTCTGTCTGTCTGTCTGTTAGCAGGATTACACAAATACTGCTGAAACAATGTTTTTGGGTAAACTTGGTGGATGGGTGATGTATGGGCAAATTAGAAGAACCAGTAAACTTCTGGAATGGATTTGACTAGGGGTCCAGTAATTACATTTTCTCTTTCTTTAACTTTGTGAGTTAAGGCAAAATATTTCAAAAGTCCTGATGAAAAAGAAGTCACAGACATGCACCTCAAAATAACACTAGCGACCCACATTTCCAATTTTCTCACTATTAAATGTATTAGTATTGTATTGTGTACGTCCTGTATAGTTACCCCACGCCACTGCACCAGATATGCAGGATTACACCTTTGGATAAATAACACAACTGCTCTCGTCTGTCATGAAAGTCAGAGTGTAATTTATTACGTGTGCGACCCTGCATGTGTTACTGCTCATTATGCAAATAGAAACAATGAAGAAAAAAAAGAAGATGCAAACTGGGCTGAAAAACAAATGCTGCATGGAAGCTGTTTGTTGAGCTGCTCTGTGCTTGTGTTTTATGTTTTTGTACAGACTGGGTTCATTTGCATGGAATAATGAGGCTCACTGACTCTCTCTGCACATAAAGATGTGTCGTAGGACCCGTTATTTATAGTGTGTTATTCTGACTTTACCTGTACCTGTGTGTGAACGTGTGTGTGGTCCTGGTATTCCTCATGTTGTGGGGACCTAAATCTTTTTACACGGTCACATTGTGGGGACTTGTTCTTATGGGGAAAAAGTTCCCATAACGTAACATTCATACACCATAACATATCATTTAGTTTTAAGGTGAAAACATGTTCTAAGGTAAATTAAGTTTAGGTTTGGTCAAGGTTAGATTTATAGTTTGGCATGTAGTAGCTAATGGTTAAGGTTAGAGTGCAGTCCCCAGGAAATCATCCTCTGAAGTCACAGAGACAAGGCTGTGTGCATGTGTGTCTTTGTGTCTTTGTGTCTTTCAGTACTCACCACTCCTGCTGCGCAGCATCCTGGCTGAGACTCCATTGGCTCTTCCTCCATTGGGTGAACTGGCCGTGGCGTTTTCCACCGAGCTCACTTCGCCCCCATGGTGCTTCAGAAGGTCGGTCAGTGTCCTGGATACGTACACGCACACAGGCAAACACACACACACACACACACACACACACACACACACACACACACACACACACACACACACACACACACACACACACACACACACACACACACACACACACACACACACACACACACACAGAGGTTGGTGTCTATTCATCAACCAGTTTAAGGACATTCTTTTAAAAACAACAGGTTGAGAACAGGTGTTTAACTGTAGGTTGATTGTACTGCAACAAAAAAAAAGATTGTTTTTAAAGTTTCTTATTATATTATCATATGTTCAAATTGCTATAAACAAAGACACACTGTCCTCATTAATCCCTTCAGTGAAATGAGAGTTAAAACTCTACAATGTGATGATAATAAAACCGAAACTCAAATACAAACTGAAAGAGAAAAAAAAAAGAAGTGGCCGAGCAAATGTAAAAGTGAATAAACAGTGATGAGATAAATTGTTAATGTTAGAGTAGCTGCACAGTCTGATTCTAAAACTCTATCAGTCAGTGAGTGAGTGAGACAAACATCATCTGTTACTCTCACAGATGTGTGTTGTGCATCCCCTGAGAGGGTTCTCCCCAACAGCTGGACACCCTACACACACACACGCACACAAACAAACACATACACACACAAACACACACAGGCGATCTATTTACATGACATCCTCTCGTCCCAGGGGAGGGTGTGTTCACCATGTGTGGAGGTGTGTGAATATGTGTACTTTTATTTTTTCCGTGACTGCTGTCTACCTGTGTGTTGATGTGTGGTTACATGTCAAATGTCAAAAGAGGTGGTTCTGTGTAATTCTACATCTGCCGCGTACGTTCTGTGTGTGTGTGTGTGTGTGTGTGTGTGTGTGTGTGTGTGTGTGTGTGTGTGTGTGTTTGTGTGAGTGTGTGTGTGTTTTGTGTTGACGGAGGTATCATCAGTCATATCCAAACCAAACCAAACAAACAAACTTCAATAATATCTGTTTTGTCCATAAACAGCTGCATACTTCTGTGTTTTTTCGAGCTTTCCTTCCTCAATGATGAAATTACTGCTGTATTACCCCAACCAGACAGCTTGGGTTAACAGTTGCATCGCCTCCATAATCAAATAAGCAACATCTGCTGAATCCTATACAGATTGTGACAATGAGCTGAAATGGGACGTTGATGATAAACGGGTATATCTATCTATCTATGATAAGTTTTAGAGCGGATTGGTCAAAGTTAAAAAGCTGTAGGTCAACAAAAATATGATCTGAAACACACATTTTCCAAAACATATCCACAAATAATAGAGAGACAATCTGAAGCTTATATCGATCATGAATGTGTTCCCCATCATAGGATATCATGTGTCATCAATAACGTTTCATGGGATGTCACAAAGATGCATTTGAAGTATTTCTGCATTCATCAGACATCACCTAAAGATAATGTAGCTCAAAAATACTTATAGTGGGATAAATTGACTGTATGCATATAGAACTTTTTTCCGTCTTATCAACCACGCAGTGTTTTGTTATGTCACACCTGTTGCGTTTATTTAGTCTCAAAATGTGCCCATAAAACCACGTCTGCAAAAGTCCAAAACACATATTTGCGAGGGAGCATTTCTACTCAGCAAGCACACGGAATTATGGATTATAGAGCGGAAAGGTGTATTCGTGAGTGAGCATTGAACTTTAAATCTACAAGTGCAGAAAAATATCAAAGAGAAAAGGGGTAAAAAGATCAGAGGCCTTGGAATGGACTGTTCCAAGTGACCAATGAAACTAGGGGTGCATCAGCAGCTGTCCCCGCCTCCAAAGTCTAAAAATTTAATCCGACGAGCAGGCAAGGGGAGGGCGAGTTTGCGTAACCTCTGCTGTGCACACGGAGTGTACTGTAAGTAGTTTGCCGCTCATGAATTTTGAGACTTAATTAACAACATACACACTATTCATACGCTGTTGGCACAGTCATCAAGGGCATTTGTGGGGTTCGGTAGATCGCCCAAGGACACTGGGGAATGCAGAATAAAAGAGTCGGGGATCAAAGCACCGATTGGTTAGTGGACGAGCCGCTTTACCTTTCTGACACACAGCCGCTATTCTCCCCCAGTTTCATGATAACGTCATAATGACATCATGGTTTGATCAAAAATTCAGCATTGCCTCATTGGTGTCTGTGTCGCCCCTCAGATTCTTTTCCTTATGCATTTTATTTCCCCCCACTCTATTTTATGGCCAACGTCCAATAAAAAGTGGCTCATGACCACATGTATTTTGCTCAGTGAATGGTTTAGGTGCTGAGTTTCAGTCAGCTGGATGTGACTGGAGGCTTTTTGGCTGCACAACATATGGACACGATTTCCTCCAATATGGTCATGATTCGACTCAGGGCTTGATGTGTGTGGACGCAGGAAATGCAAAGGACTGACAGCACCCTACACACATACACACACACACACACACACACACACACACACACAAACACACACACACACACACACACACACAAACACACACACACACACACACACACACACACACACACACACACACACACACACACGGATATGCAGGCATACTCATCACTTTGAATAAACACTTCCTCTATACTCCTGCATTTGCTGAATTTACACTGTTGATGGTATTCACTCCCTTGATCAATAATTCAAACACTAGTGCCTCTGTTCTGCTAATGAAGCTCATACGTTTAGCCCCCACTACCACACACACACTACCACACACACACTACCACACAAACACACACACACACACACACACACACACACGTGCATCTGGCTGAGGAGCCTCGATATGACTGACCCGACAGAACAACAGCCAGGGGCAACTTGTTCACAAGTAACCTGTCAAACCGAAAAGTGAATCCCTCTGGCCACTTCTCTCATCATCTCTATGAGTAGGTGTGATGATGTGTGTGAATAACAGGGTCACAGATGCCAAAAAGTGGACCTGACATTATGTTTTGGTGCCAGATATAATAAAGCTCCTTGTTTAATCAGCAACAAGTATCCCGTGTTTAAAAATGCGTCACGGTTGTTTTTACACGTGTGACCTTTTTATTTGACTTCCAGGAGTCACCTGAAAAAAGTAATTCACCCTAAAACATCACAACTCTGTGATGGTTTGTCTCTGATCCTAGTTTAGAGACGATTAAAGGCATCCTGGAAAATAAAGGAAATCACTAAATGATGTTTAAAAGGAGGGTAAACACCTAAAGGACATATTACAACAAAAGAATAAGACCCTCACATACTTAATGAGGTTTTGCTGTGTTGGATTTTCCATGAGAAACCCTGAAACTGCTTGAATTACGTGTCTGAGTTACTGTCTATTCGTGGGACCTGATTTTGGTAACAGAAAATTCGTATTCATTCATTCAAATCAATTCAGATCTTAATCATCTTATTGTGACTCCGTTTATACACACTGTGGGTGGCGTGTGTCTTAGTGAAATTGCGTGTAGGATCATGACGTCATGTTTCTCTTCTAAATATTCCCACCACACAACAAAACGCCTCCTTATCTGTCTCCGTCTTCTGCACAGATTTAAATCACTTTCTCTCGTCTTCCTCATCCCTCAGTTTTCCATTCTTCTCATTCCCTCTCTCTCTCTGCCCCCTCCTCACCTAAACGCAGCCCTAAATCTGTCTCTTTCTCTTCAAACCGTACTGTCTTCCTCTTCCTCTCCTCCGGTTTCTCTCTATCCCCCCCCGCTCCTCATCCCCTCTCTGACTCATTGCTGCGCGGCGCCTCGGGCCTCCACGCGCTCTCCTCTTGGCTCGCCGCTTAAACAACTTGCTGATTTGGACTTTTAATCTGCCACGAAAACTGCACCTGTCTGCGGGCTATGTCGTGTTTGTGGAGCGTTGGCTGAGTCTCACAGTTTCTGCGGATGTCTTTGAAAGAGTGAAGATGGCCGTGCAGCTGGTTAAAAGATTGAGACTCACAGGGTGCTGTGGACTGATAGAAAGACCATTGGCTTCTACAGGGGGATTCAAACAGATGCAAAAACCAATGCAAATTGACCAATTAAACATTTTTAACGAAGCAGTTGTATCACTTTAAAAGTGATTTAGAAGTTGTGCTTTGCCGCTGTATCTTGCCATCTAATTAGTTTAAACATAAAATATGGCTCTACCCACAATGCTCACACCCTGTCCTCTGTATTCTGCACAAACCTTCAAAAATGTGGCAAAAATAACTTGTAACTGATGTCACAAATTTAAAAGCAGGGGTGCCTGTGGCTCAGGAGGTATAGGAGTCGCCCGCTAACCAGAGGGTCAGTGGTTCGATGTTGAAAGACATTTCCCCAGACAGCTGTGGGAATGTTGTCAATCAGTGAAAACTTTTTTTTTCATAGATCATATTGAGAAATCACAGTATGCCGAATAAAACCTTCAACAAGAGTGAGGAAAAACTACCCCCCCAAAAAGGAGAGAGTCACATGTGAGGGATCCCTCTCCCAGGATGGACAGATGTGCAATAGATGGCGCCTGTAGCAGAGCACATCAACAAAATGAAAAATATTTCCAACATTCTAGAGATAGGACAGTGTCTAACATACATGGAGAGGTGTATGAGTGTTTAAAGATGTGTGATCGAGAAAGTGCTGCATGTAGATGCACTGTGTGAATGTGTGTGATTTGCTGAATGGGGAAAACTGAGTGATCATCAAGACTAGAAAAACTCTAAATAAATGAGAGATTTACAAAATTCAGAGCCAACGGTCCCATCATTCCAACAGTTGCCAGATTTTGAAATCACAACCGTGTGTTATCTAATTTGGATTGTTAGATGCACATAGCTTTAAAGTACTTTTGGTATATAAAGTTAGGGACGCTAAGTTATTTCTGAAACACTCTTTTTTATCTCATTTGTTGAAATCATCTTGAAAGTTGGAGAAAGTAGTTCATGGGTGTCGGCTACATTTTTAAATCAAAGTGTAACCTGCCTATAATAGCTTTTCTAGAATTACCAACCCTGGCTTTAAGAATTAACACAAATTCAACCATTTCTCACACTGAAATGTTATACAGCGACACGTCCCTGTATAACATTTCTCCATCCCACGCTATGAGCTGGCCCACTTCCACTCGCCCTTGTTGCCCTGAATCAACTTCCTCAGGCTGTGTCCACTCGGAGACTTAGTTCCTTTAAAAAAAAAAAGTAAGCTTTTGTTTTCCTCTGATAAATTGGGCTGCAATGCTCAACAATTCCTGCTCGATGTGACAGACTACAAAACAACAGAGACCTTATGGGATGTGCGGTCCGTGTATATATAACCTACCTTCAGGTTATGTCTCTTCTGGCTCTGTGCTACGTGTTGCGTAACAGCGATGTGACCATGCTCCCACGCGACTTTACATCCACATTGAGATGAGACTCTGCTAATGTCCTATAACAATCAATTCCTCAGATTATTCAGAACAGGTTGCACTCTTGGTGATTAGTTTACAAATAATATTACAGCCGCTCTTCAAAGAGGAGGAGACCTGTCTGCCCCTGTGTTGAGTGACTCTATCGATTGGACTAATGTAAAGCGTCCTAAGTCCTGCATATATGTTCAGGACTTACCCAACACTAAATGTTTTCAGCACATGCTCGTGTCCTGTTGATGCATTAATGTACATATTATTGATCCGGCTGCTACGTGCTCCCCTGAGTCAGGTTGACGGAAACTTTTCTTATTTTCTTATTAGACGTCCTTAATAATATAAGTTATAACTTATTGTTTCTTAATGTATATATTTCTTTCTGTATATATTGTTGTTTTGTTTTATGTGCAGTGCACCAACCACACCATGGCAATTTCCAATATATGCAAATATATTTGTGGCAATAAAAATAATTCTGATTCTGATTCTGATTCTTACACACTGTGCTATTTTAGTCCGACAAATTTGGAGGTTGGCCGTTCACACCTACACATATGTGAGTGCCCCCTGTCTTGAGTGCAGTGATTAAAGTGTGCATGACAAACAGGATTTCAGTTTTCGAGTCGCCTGCACAGATACTGTGTGTGTGTGTGTTTGTGTTATTGTTGTGCAGTTCACAGGAGTGTTTGTGGGTTTATGCTACAGAGGCCAACATGTGCCGTTTCCCTCGGGCTCAGCGGTCGCCATATGTCACTTATCTTTTTTCCATCCACATTGAAAATATAAGTAATGTGCTTCTATAATGATGAGCTATTATCCTGTAGGTTTCTGGGTTATTATTCAACTATTAAGAAACGTTTGAGCAGTTTTGTTTTGGTGCTAACAAGCTTGAAGTTTTCCTTTCGGTCCCAGAGGCTTGCGAGTCCTTTATTTTCCTTGAAAATGGAAGTGATGCAGTCCTTTGCCTAAAGTTTTCAAGCAGCCTAAATAGTTTTCTCAGTTGGTTTAAGCTGGTTTTTTAGGCCCAATTGAAGCTGAAGACAGATGGCCCATTAGAAGTTTGGAAAAAGGATGAAAAGGAGCTACTGGGGCCGACTGGCTGCGAGTCTGCTGGTCTCATGCATTTCACTTTTGGCTGATATGGGCTTGACTCTCCTGCGAAAAAACTTCATCTCGAAACAAACTATTTCCAGCTGCCTTCAAATGTCAAATGTCCGCTTCAAGGTATGAAAGATAAAAAGAGAAGCTGTCAATCTTTTAACTTTTCCGATGTCAACCGTTTGATCTTTACGCTGATGAGCAGAGCGTGTACAAAGACAAACATAAAAAACAACACACAGCCAAACCCCCGAGTCAGTGGGTGCTGACCCACATTTGAGTGTGTGAGGGCCCGGCGCCGCCCGGCACCACCGAGGTGGAGAGAGGAAGGTGGAGCAGCTGGAGGGAGACAACTGTCACATCTGACTCAGCAAATCCGTCAACTTATATGTCCTTTCACTTTGAGAGTATCTGAGGCAAGTGGTGCAGGCACATACATGTGTGGGCTCTTTAGCACATCCACTTGTAAGCATACATGCATTCAGCCAGGCTCTCTCTCTCTCTCACACACACACACACACACACACACACACACACACACACACACACACACACACACACACACACACACACACACACACACACACACACACACACACGCTGGTGAGAGGTGAGAGGTGATAGGCAGTGACAGCTCGACCCTGGAGGTAATCAGGAGGCAGGGGGAGACGGAGGGGAGCTGGGAAAGTTGAACTTTGAGGGAAATTCGTTTTTTTTTTCAGCTTCGTAGTGGAGAAGCATTTTTCTCACATGGCAGGTTGTTATGGCTCACGCTGGTCTGACTTGCTACGTGTCTGCGGTGTCTTTTAGGGACAACAGAGTGGGGGAGCTCATAGGAGAAAAACAGGGTTCTGAGATATGTTGGGTGGATGATAAGGTATGTTGATGTAGACATACAGTGTGTTAATTGTATCCACTATAGACTGTTTATGAAAATCTTCTTATCATAACGATGTATGTCCAAGTGTTCTTTTTTCCATTAAGGTTTCATTTCGCATCCTGCACACTACAGCAGGGCTGTTGAGGCCTGCTGTAGTGTGCAGGACTAGTCAGGTAAGTTTCGATGATATTACTGGGGAAAATATATGAGCATGCTGATTGAGGATTGTTCATCTGTTCATCTAGCCTATTTCCATTCATTTATCCATCAATTGTAAAATATTTTCCCAGACGATTCCAATTGTTTGGCTAACTTTTTATATCTCTGGCATTGCATTAGTGTTTTTTTACAAACTTTGTTCTCATCTTATTCTACAGAACAATGCCACGTGCACTATCTCATGTGTGGAGACATTTCACCTCATCCAATGTAGAAGGAAAGGCTGTGTACATTTGCAAATACTGTGCAAAGACCTATGTTAAGAATGACACAACGATGCAGAAGCATATAGTCAAGTGCCCAAAGTTTCCTCAGGGCTCAAATCAGCCTATGGCAAAACAAAATGTTTATATTTATGTCTGTATATGACAAGGTAAATACAGTTAGTATAAATTACCCACAACATTTCCAGTTTATTCCTGTTAATTCCTGTTAATTCCTGTATATTCCTGTATATTCCTGTATATTCCTATTAATTCCCATGGAAAGTTTCCAACTTTGAATATTCCTGGAATTTTGCAACCCTAAGTACAAGACAACGTTACTCTTCACACACTATATTGTTCTACACACCTGCTTATCCACCTCCGGTTAGTGTTCAACATCCACAAAAATCTCATTAACGCAGACCCCTGTTATTTCTCCTCCCTCTGAGAACAATCTTATTCACCGTGTTAATTGTAATTTGCAGAATCAAAGCGCCGGCTGCCGTAATGGAGGAAGCCTCTAATGATGTCTTGTGAACTTGTATATCTGCAGGCCTGGGAGCTGATTAAAATCTAAGAAAACTATTTATCAGAGACTTAATCACTTTCTAACAAGTCATTAACTCTGTGCTCATAAATGTATGTCATTATAAAGTGGGTTTCAAATAAGTCGTCAAGATAGTTTAAAGAGCTGCCAAGTCAAAGTGAGTTTGAATAAACTAGTTCGGTGTCCGTTCTTGGGATGGACTGTTCTCCTGTCCTGTGTTGATGCTCTGGAGTGAAGTTAGAGAACTCTGTGTTCATCCTACCTGGTTTATCTTCACTGATGATTTTAAAGTCAGTGTTTTCCATAAAATGAAATATAATGTGTTTTATTACTGTTTATGTGTGTGGTTAATATATAAGTTTGAATGAGTGACTTCATATGTTAGATGTCGGTGGATTCAGAGGTCCGTTAAACAAGCCCACGTGATCTTCAGACCCAAGATCACTTTTCAAAATAAAAGCTCTCTATTCAGTTCGATAAAAAGCATTGCAGCAACACTCACAGTTGCTTTGATTTATACATTTTTGTTGATTAATAAAGCCTGATCAAGGAAGACAAATAAATGAAATGGGGGAGGAAGTATCCAGTGCAAATGTAGGTTTGGACAGCTCAACAACATTGCACCAGTTGCTCAAAAAGCCCCAAACTGTCCTGACAAATCAGATCAGCCGACCAAAAATGTCCTTGAAATATTGACCATGACATCGTCCTGGAGACATCATGATGTGTTTGTTAGTGTTTGGACTTGTCTTACTTATGGGGACCAGAGCAAGTCCCCATAACATAAGTGTTTAAATATCAAAGTGAGGTTGTGTGACAAGTGTTTGGCAAGTGGTAGTTATGGTAAAGGTCAGACACAGTCATTGTAAGTCTGTGTGCGTGTTTGAGGTTGAAATGGAAAAGTGATCCCGCGGCGTCACACTCAATATATGTATTCCCCACCCAGTATTGAGTATTGCTTATGTGTCTGCCTTAAATCAGGGCAGAGCAGTCCAACCCTTTAAATGACAGTGCCCTTCATTACATAACATGAGTGCTGCACAGCCCAAACACACACTCACACACACACACTCACACACACACACACACACTCTGGAGACAGACAACATGCACACACAATCAAACCTATAGACCCATCTGCATGTAGGGTTGATGCCACGTGGAAACCTCGTATCTCCAGAAAGTAGAAAAAAGTTCTTGGTGCCATCTTAAAGTTAAATAAATTTGATTTGATTTGTGTCTGATCAGATTTCATTAACTATTCAAAGTTCATCAATTTGATTTAATATCTGACTATTTTTGTATGTGTTTGTCTATGACCTCCACCAAGGAAGAGGGATGGGGCATGACCCAAGGATCAGAGGGCGGATCCAGGGTTTTTATTTAAATATTGCAAGATGGCCATTTCGTGGACAGAACATTCGTGGATCTTAATGAAAAAATCATATATATATCACACATATACAGGAATGATATAAGTTTAAAATTTGGTGCAGTTCCAAATATAAAAGGGCCGGCTGTGACTGATGGGGTAGAGGTTATCCTCCAACCAGAAGTTCAGCAGCTCGAACCCTATATAGAATCCTCATAGATGCTTAATGCACTAATTACAATTTAAGTCATTTACGATAAAGCGTTAGCTAAATGACATGTGATGTAATGTTATAAAAACTGGATGTATAGAAAATGTAAAGGTTCAGATGGGAACAGATTTGGTGGAGGTGGGGACTCTACTCAGTGACGCTCTGGGTGGAGATACAAGTTTTCCTCATTGACAGAAGCTGGACTGCCTGGGCACACAGATTTCCCAAACACACACTCTTGCATGAATGCACTGCGTACAGACACACACAAGCATGGTGTGTTTGAACCATGTGACCTCTGCACCCAACACGTTGGTCCTCGGCCCCCCCACGCTCAAGTTAGCTGGACGTTGCGCCTCCTGGCTATCCTGACCTCTCACTGTGGGGATCTGAGGCCTTCTCACGCAACCTTAAAGTACCACTATCATTCTTGTTGTTAATTGAACTATAAATCACTGCAAGTGTGTGCCTTTGTGTATTTGTGAGTGCGTTTGTGTGTGTGTGTATAAATAGTGAAGGTCATTGGGGTTTGTTTACTCTCTCTGTGTAGAGCCAGCCCCTCTCCAGCCGGGACCTTTCATTAGACGTGACACATATGACCTAAGGCGGCGCTCTCCATTTCTTTTTGTTGGCTAAAGATTAGTTCAGCATGCAAAAACACTGAACCTGGTGTGGTTGGAAGACACGGAGATGGAGGTGTGTGTGTGTGTGTGTGTGTATGTTTGTGCAAGTGGGAGAACGGTAATCTGATAGAAGGATCACTCTGAATTTTAAGTTTCAAAGCTGATTTGGGAAAACTGGTGGGATTTCAGAGTGTTAATCACCCTCTGCTTGCAGGATTTTGAGGGGGAAAAGTGAGCGGGAAGGAAAGAAAGAAAGAAATGGTCCCTGCAAGAGATTGATATGTGCAGTGGCATGAGAGCAAAGTGCAAATGTTGCCTTATGCACTTTGCCACTTTAACGTCCAACTCCGGAGCAGGTGAGTGTCTGCACACATCTGTGTATTTCACCTTGTGAAGCGCAGTACATGACGTCTTAGTCGCACGTTCACTTTTGGACCAGGGATTTATGTCAGCAGGCTAATAACTCGACGAGCGTGCAGGCAGAGCAGTCCAGAAACGGTAAAGCTATAATCGTGGTGAAATTTCTTTAATCTCAAGGAGGAGCGGTAATCTTGTGGAGATGGGCTCACAGAGGGGGGGTGTTTATACTGAGGGAGTGTTTCTATTTCAGTGAGGTGCTACCCTGCAGGAAATATTAATCCTGGCTGTGTGTGATCCGCCGAAATGTGGTTTGCCGCTCAGGTTAATGGGGAGACGCCCAAGCTGAGCTGCTGGTCAACGGAGAGGATTGACGTGGGTGTGTGTGTGTGTGTGTGTGTGTGTGTGTGTGTGTGTGTGTGTGTGTGTCCACCTTCTTAATTAAAATACAAAAGAAACGGAAAAGAAAAGTTAAAGCAAAATGAGGAGAGAATGAGAGTAAATGAGAGGGTAGAGCTGGGAGTTGAAGCACAGCTTGGGAAAAAACGATGGGGTTGACTAATGATGTGAGTAGTTGACACCGGCCCCTTGTTTCTGCTCTTTGGCCCCAAGAGGAAGGGAAGAGGAGGGGATGAAAGGAAAGAGGAAGGCTGCAAGGGGATGGAGAGAAGGAAAGTAGAAAGAGGGAATGCCTGGGGTGGCATGGAGGGAGAGGAATTTGAGGAGAAGGTTTGTGACAAAGGAACTCGGCACGCGAAGAAACGGTGATCCTTGGAAGGAAACAAGATCAGAAACAAGAAGCTCGGAGAGATAAGAGGAGTGAGATGGAGATAGAGAAGAGAAGGAGGAGAGGCAGCGAGCGAGGGTTAGATCGTTTGGGATGAAAGCGGGGGGGGATTTGAGCCCATGCTGTGCCCTGTTTGCTTTAATGATTTCCTGAGGCGAACAGATTGAACCCTGGGTTACATATTGGACACATATCTGGAGAGCGTGAGATGTCTTCTCTATTCAATGTTGTGCTTTCATGAAAGTGGGAAATAATTTGTTTTCTTATCTAATGGTGAGAAAATTGGTTAGAAGCCCTGCTTATTAATTATTAGACGTTCAGTCCAAAAGTGTTAGAAGTCAAATAATTCTTAAGTTCTCTAGGCATTTACTCCAAACCTTCTGCAGCAAAGAATTTAATAGATTTTTCATTTTTTTCCACATTTTGTAGGTTTATTTCAAATATAAGTCATGCTTACAAGCAAAGCCAATGGTACACAAGGGGTGGAATACAAAATTATATTAAAAAAAAAAAAGAAAAAGAAAGAGGAGAAACAAAGAAACAAGCAACAAAAAGAACAAAACAAAGTGAAAAATGCAAAATTAGAAACATGTTAAAAAAATAATGAGCAAAAACAAAATAATGACTCGATGTGTAAATGGATGTACACACATGAGCTGTATAGGTTCAGTCCCATTCACACATTGGCAGATTCACAGCATCTTGAAATATAATTTGAGGTTCAGATTCTCTTTCAAACCAGTTTGGAATGACCTGGTCCAACTCGGTCATGTTGTAGAAGGATAAGAGATTAATTGTACGCGTGCAAGCAAACACACACACATGCACACACATGTTAGTAGGTGGACAAATCCACATTCACGAGCTGGATGTTGTTAATTCCAAGCTGGCAGGTTATGTGTTCACATGCATTTACACCAAACGACACCTTGAGAATCGTTGGTCTCTTGTCCTTGAATTTCCAACATCCCGGCAAACACATGCATGCAAATACACACACGTACGTGCAATCACAAACACACACAGATCTAAATGCATCCATGATACACACTCACACAAACTTTTAACCACTTCTTTGCTTATATCCACACTGTGTGAGAAACACTGTCAACATACTGACACACACACAAACACACACACACCTGGACACACACTCACACCTGTCTTCCAAACTGCTCCTCACCTGGAGTTGAGGTCAGCATGTTGCGCCCCTGCTCCGCCTCCGCTCACACCGCGGCTCTTCTCCAGGCCCAGTTTGGTGAAGATGCCCACCAGCACCATGATGGCCACCACTCCACAGATGATGTAGACGATGAGGTGCGTGCGGTCCCGGTCCTGGTCCTCCTGGCCCTCGGTGATGGTGGCCACGGGCTTACCGGTGTTGGCCCAGATGGGCGTGTCGTAGTTGGAGCAGATTCTCTGGTCCAGCCGCTGCTGGCGGAACTGGCAGCAGAAGCGGTAGAAGCAGGTCCCGCAGCAGTAGAGGAAGACGCCGGCGTTGCAGTTGAACGGCGGGTCCCACTGGCCCATCACGTCGTAGTAGCCC